>NW_021848550.1:37806-44696 GCF_003651465.1 Formica exsecta
CGTACTTCTTATGCATGTACTTTGGTATATCTCAAACTTTTTTTGTTAATAACTTTTTAATAAGCAACGAGCGACGATTAAATTAGAAAAAAAATGTTACTCAGAATTATGTCCTTGACAACATATATCAAGGTCAAGCTCATTGGGGCTGGGTCCCCTTTTCGCTATATTTACCTAAAATGTAATAAGAATACTGATTATATTTTTCCAAAAAGATTTTTATTTCTCTCCATCTGTTACATATTCAAACAAACAGTGCGCATGTTTCTGTGTACAAATGAACGGTGTCCAAACGAACGGTGGGCAAATGAACGGTGTCCAAACGAACGATGGGCAAATGAACGGTGTTCAAACGAACGGTGGGCGAATGAACGGTGTCCAAACGAACGTTGGGCAAATGAACGATGTCCAAACGAACGGTGGGCAAATAACGGTATCCAAACGAACGGTGGGCTAATGAACGGTATCCAAATGAACGGTGTGCGTCTTTCTGTGTCCAAATGAATGGTGTCCAAATGAACAGTGTCCAAGTGAGCAGTGTCCAAGTAAACGATGCGTATTTTCTTACGTGTCCAAAAGCTACTGTACTCAAAATTACTTTGTCCAAATGCACTGTGTCCAATTGAACCGTGTGCGAAATCTCGTGTCCATTTGTAACATGTCCATTTGCACCGTGTTCAATTGTACTGTGTCCAAGTGAAGGCCACTCTGTTACCACCACTCGATGGCACCTTTGAAACTATAAAACTTTTGTAGGAAAAAATTTTTCGTTACTATTCTAGACTCGAAAATATTCGAGGTGGCAAGAGTTACTGGTTCACCCTGTATAGTCCCTAATCATTCGAATATTAGATGACATCAATGTAAGAACCTTTATATGTACTAACAAAGTTACGATCCCTGCGAAAACTAGTAGGCAACAAATAATAGTGGAGACCCAGTGTTCTGCGATAGGCGGATACAAGGTGTTACAAAGACATAGAATCATATAAAGAAAAAATACCACTGGGTCGGGATGAAGGCCATCACTCAAACCAGAGATGCCTGCATTACAGCCGCAACAGCATCCTTACAGCCTGTGGAGGGGATAGGCTGGCAATTCACACAAAGCATAAGCCCTCGTCCGTGTGCTCAAGCGCACAAATTACTTAGTTTTATAAAAAAGAGTTATTATTTCGGATGCGAATGAGTGACACTTCTAAATATCAAAGCCGATCAGCGGACGTCTCAATATTATTCTCATGGTTCAGCCGAGAGAGCAAAAAATGTTTGTCGAAACTTGTCTGAAGTTTAACGACACATAATACACACTGCAGAGTGTATGCGGATATGGTCTGATACGTTAATAGACTTTGAATCCATTTCAGGCTACTCAAATCTCTTGTTGTCAATATTTTCACATAGGCGTGCTCTATTCGCACGTCGCTACGCCAATCTATGCGCAAGTACCGATAACTTCCTCATTGACCTTCCTTCAACACATTAGCCATTAGTCCTTATTCCAATTGATCCGCATAGAATTGCGAGAATAAATCGAATTTGAAAGCATTAGTCTCCTGGATGAAAACGTAACGCTCGTTTGCGATCTCGCGCCGAATGCAAGTCATGAATCCGACTAGACCTGCGAATGAAAAGTAACAAGTCCGGTGATAAATTCTCGAATAAAGCAAGAAAAAAAGATTATTTTTAAATAAATACTTTTAAAAATTAAAGATGTTTTTTTAATTTTATTATTACAAAAATTATTATACATATATAAACATGTGTATAAGTACATTTGTTTATAATTTTTTCTGTAATTTTACCAAGTAACTCTTAGCCTTGAGATATAAAAAGCATTTCTTGATTCTCGTTGTCGAATTTTCTCAACGTCGCTTTCGCATTTTCTAGCAATGAGAAATCTTTTCCTCAGATCTGTACTACGATCGGTTCTCTCTTCTCCCTTCGTGTTTTCAACAAGAGGTAACTTTTTTCCGAAGTGTCGATTTGTTTACCGACCAATATCAGATTTGCCTCTGTTAGTATTGTTCAAGTTGGGTCGTGACGGTCTCCTTTAGAAGAATAAAGCAACTGGAACTTAAAACGGCCGTCAGGTTTTTGAGAATGATGCAAGATCAGTCAGAGAGAACTTCCGCCGCTATGACGAGATGCACATTTTAAAATGGGAATGTATCATTCGCATCCCCTAGGTTAACATTAACGTTCATTTCATTGAAACTTGGGTAATAGTATGCGAAACTATCGGCCACCTATAAGTCAACCTAAAACAACAGAAATGATATGTTCACATTCATTTAGAACCGTGCATGTAAAAAAAAGACACGATATAATGAAATTTGCATTTATAGAAATTGTATATACATATTGAAAAATGTGTATCTTATATTGCGAATTTTTGCTCGAAACTGTTTATCCGAGATTTCTGTTCGCTTTCTGAAGTCATAACGACGTTCGTTAAAATTCTGTAGTGAATACTTACGGTGACTAAGTGAATACTTACGGTTCACTATGGAAAATATCGAGTAGAAGCGGCATCAAGAGGCTATTCGCGGCTCGATTGCTCGCGACTTCCACAGCCTTGATTTTTGACGTCGTTATGTTCTCACATACGATTTGTAACAGTACAGTGAGCGCGTGCATCTTTTCTCTCATAGGGTCTTCAAAGAGTAAGTTGCGCGGGTTTTCGTATGACACAAAAACGTAATGTTCGTACTTATGTCTAATTGCAATCTGTTGTCTCTAGGATGTGGTAGATTTTAAACCTTTCAATTCGAAACCGATTTGAATATCGATGTTTTATAATAATACACCGGCAATCCGTAATCCTTCGGTAATTCATCGACCAATCGTTTATAAAAAACGGGTTCGATCGCGACATATCGGATCTTCGATCCATACACAAATCTCCAATCGCTAGACAATATTTTTAATTGAAACATATCCATATACGAAGACCATTCGTGGAACTAGCGTAACTCGCCAACGGTGACGGAAATGTCACTGAATTTTATCCCTTTGAAAATACCATTGTATTCGTATCCGCACGGTCTCCATTCCTTATAAACATCTTCAGTGTTCAATAAAAGCTCGGTGGACAGCATCGGAAGTGAAAGCAGATCCAGCTAATCTTTCTCGATGGCCTCGGAAACGCGTATGTTTCCGCTGACGACAACATCATCAGCTTCGCGAATCTCGAAGTCGCGTTTTTCTTCAAGAAGAGTTATCAAAAACGTTTTTTTCTTCAGTAGAAAGGTAATGCGCTGGAACCACACGTTCTCGAAGATGACTGGCAGTCGCTCGAATTCGGTGTCGCGTAATTTCGCGAACATTTTCCAAACCATCAATATAAAGCCGACGGCCGAAAACAAGTCGCCCGTCGACTTTATGTCCCGTGCTCGAGCGCACACGGACAAGGGAACATGCTTTGTATACGTTGCCAGCCTATCTCCTCCACAGGCTATAAGCATGCTGTTGCGGCTGCAATCTGGCATCTCTGATTCAAATCTTCATTTAAAATTGCCATTTTTGTCAATTAAAGAAGCTGGTACGGCTAAAAACCAAGCAACTGATGATATTAACAGACACTCCTGACTCCACCTTTGACAAAGTATCGATGAACATCATGAGTCCCTGCCCGCCACATAACCAGTTAATATATATATATATATATATATTAGTAATATATTATATATGTTATAGTAATATATATATTACTATAACGTATATAATATATACGAATAATGGGAGATTTTAATATAAATATGAAAGTGAATAATTATGTTTAAGGTAAATTAATTAGGGTAATGAATTCTGTAGGATTAAAGCAATTGGTAAGAGAACCCACAAGGATTGTAAATACTTCCGCGACAATAATTGATTTGGTTTTTTCTAACATGGATATGGAAGTGGAAATATGTCATGAGCCCAAGATAACGGATCATTCGGCAATAATATTATATTGGAATAATAATATTATATTAGCAGAAAATAATGATAAAGTGATCGTTCGAAGAAATTATAAGCGTATGGATGAAGAAGAATTTAAGAGATTGATTAGCATACATCTTAATGCTAAATTGAAGGAGAAAGTGTTAATGTATCAGCGACTTTAGCTATAAATGAAATTGTTGCATGTCTCGACTTAACTGCACCGCAAAGGGCGATTACATTAAGGAGGCGGAAGAAGCAATGGTATTCTCAGCACATTTATCAACTTATGGCGTATAAGATAGCTCGATTAGGTAATTATATAAAGGATTGGGAGCTGTTTCGGCAGATGAGAAATAAAACAGTCGATGAATGTAGGAAAGCAAAGAGAGACTATTTAAAGGAAAAATTAGATAAAAATAAAAGAAACCCGAAGCAAATGTGGGTAATGTTAAAAGAAATACTAAATACTAAAAGGTAACTTAAATAACAGGGAATATAGCGAATTACAATGTGCAAATAAAATAATTAGTAAGGTAGATGAAATGGTCGAAAGATTTAATTGTTATTTTATAGATAGTATTAAATTGTTAACAAACGTTGATTATGAAAAAAAGTATATAGAAAATAGACAGTATATTGATAAGGTGTTTGATGTTTTAAAAAAAGTAGAGATAGAGCAATTATATAACATAATTAGAAAATTAGGAAACAAATCAGGAACGGAAAAAGGTACCCATATAGCACCGAAAGATTGCAGAAATGTTGCATAGACCTTGCATTGAAACATTATAATATTGCATAGAAGTTGCGAAATATTTCTGCAATGTTACTGCAAGCCTGCGGCAACGTTGAAATGTCCGCCCTTAGAAATATTATAATGTAAGATTATAATAATGTTGCAATGTATTTGTAATATTGGAATGCCTTGCTACAAATACAGAACGCTTCAAATTTAATAGATAAACTTTGAGAATATATGAAGACATCGCAATTACGAGTTTTTTCTCGTCTCTTTTGGATGTCTTTATATATTCTCAAAATTTATCTATTTAAATCCGAAATATCCTGCATATTTAAAAAATATTATTAACTTTTTGATTTTATTTAGGAATGGAAACTATTGAACAATTTTCTGTTATTTAATTAACATCACTATTTTATAAATAATTTACGTTTAAGAAATTGATAATAATTTAATAATTTAATTCATAAATGTTAAAATTTTATTTATGTGGATATTAGACTCTATTTTAACATTTTAAGTAAACAATAAACGGATAATTTTAACTTTTTTGGACATTTATTTGTCCGATTGAACAATCAGTTCAATATATCTGAATTCCCTGTATTGAGATCGTATATTAAACTGATAAAAACACTGCCGTCAAATCGTCGTTTAAATTTGCTTTGCCAGATAATTTGTCTATTAGTAATATATTATATATGTTATAGTAATATATATATTATTATAACATATGTAATATATTACTAATAGACAAATTAATATATTATACAAGGTTGTACTTATAAGAGGTGATCCGCGAATTATGGGACACCCTGTATATTTCAAAGAAAAATTAATAACAGAATGAATAAAAAAAGAAATCCAAGAACGAATAAATATTCTAGTCGTTTAACAACAAAAATGCTTATGTTTTTTCGAGATAAGAAGATGATATTAATCATTTATAATTATTTTAGTAATCGCACTGTTTTAATGTTTTAATTTCTCTTTTTATTTTTTCTTTATATTCCTGTAATTCTTATGGTAATCATCGATTAGTTTCCTTCTTATGAGTAATAAAAGAGAGTAAAAATATAAGAAAAAAGTAACATAAATTCATGTCAAGCCTACATATGCATACATACAAGTGCGCGTGACGATAGTCGCTCTTAATAGTAACAAATAATGATATACACATAGATTGCATTCTCATAGACCATATTTGCTAAAAGTCGCATAAAATCGTAAACTTGGAATTTAGGATTCAAGAAAGCATAGCGGAAAGATCGTAATCCGGGGTCGGGGAATCTTATATATAAAATCATCTAACATAAACTTCTCTTTTTTACGATTATAATATATATTCAGTTAGGGAAAAACAATCTCCAGATTTGCAAAAAGTACTTTGCTTAACAAACATAGCTTTTTCGCAATAATAATAATTAAATATAATTAATTATTTAATAAAAAGTTGTTCAGATAACGAACCGTTCGAAAGATATTCCAATAACATATCCCCATATTTCCCCGATCATTTATAGATATGACAAACATGTATCATAAAATTATAATAAAAATCAATTATTCTAAGAGATTTTGTTTTCTATCGTTGAGATTGTATGAAATCTTTAGAGATTGATCCGAGACATCTAGAAAATATTCTGCATGACATATATATTTTCACGGATGTCTTTAAGAATACATGTTTCACTACACAAGCTTGTAGTCTGTACTTTTGTGAGAACGAATCAGATTCATCTTGTCATTCTTATGGATTATTATCTTGCATTTCTTATTTTTAACTTAAAGAATTATTTAACTTGATGCACGTGTTATGATCTTTCTGAAGTGCAAATTAATTCCATTACCCGCAGCCGTGAAGGTTGATCGTGGATCCAGAAAACTCTCGTTTTCTTTGGTTTGTCACATCTCGTAATCACGCAGAAGCAACGCCAAAACAACTTTAGCGTGTAATTGGCCCACTTTCATTCCTGTGAATCAATAAAAGATTGATTTTAATGATAAAACGGTTATAAAATCATAATCCGAATGATAATTTTCGTGTCTTATCAAGTAGAAGATATCGAATCAAAATTCAACTGAGTGTTTCTTATTTAATTTTCTCTCTAAACAATCGTATAAAAAATAAAAAAAGAAATTTTGAAAGAAACAACATGTCATTATACTAAAATAATTATAAAACATCCAAGCTTATATATTTTTCTTGAAAATAACA
>NW_021848550.1:47491-49357 GCF_003651465.1 Formica exsecta
CATATGTTATAAATATATATATATTATTATAACATATGTAATATATTACTAATAGACAAATTAATATATTATACAAGGTTGTACTTATAAGAGGTGATCCGCGAATTATGGGACACCCTGTATATTTCAAAGAAAAAATAATAACAGAATGAATAAAAAAAGAAATCCAAGAAAGAATAAATATTCTAGTCGTTTAACAACAAAAATGCTTATGTTTTTTCGAGATAAGAAGATGATATTAATCATTTATAATTATTTTAGTAATCGCACTGTTTTAATGTTTTAATTTCTCTTTTTATTTTTTCTTTATATTCCTGTAATTCTTATGGTAATCATCGATTAGTTTCCTTCTTATGAGTAATAAAAGAGAGTAAAAATATAAGAAAAAAGTAACATAAATTCATGTCAAGCCTACATATGCATACATACAAGTGCGCGTGACGATAGTCGCTCTTAATAGTAACAAATAATGATATACACATAGATTGCATTCTCATAGATCATATTTGCTAAAAGTCGCATAAAATCGTGAACTTGGAATTTAGGATTCAAGAAAGCATAGAGGAAAGATCGTAATCCGGGGTCGGGGAATCTTATATATAAAATCATCTAACATAAACTTCTCTTTTTTACGATTATAATATATATTCAGTTAGGGAAAAACAATCTCCAGATAAGCAAAAAGTACTTTGCTTAACAAACATAGCTTTTTCGCAATAATAATAATTAAATATAATTAATTATTTAATAAAAAGTTGTTCAGATAACGAACCGTTCGAAAGATATTCCAATAACATATCCCAATATTTCCTCGATTATTTATAGATATGACAAACATGTATCATAAAATTATAATAAAAATCAATTATTCTAAGAGATTTTGTTTTCTATCGTTGAGATTGTATGAAATCTTTAGAGATTGATCCGAGACATCCAGAAAATATTCTGCATGACATATATATTTTCACGGATGTCTTTAGGAATACATGTTTCACTACACAAGCTTGTAGTCTGTACTTTTGTGAGAACGAATCAGATTCATCTTGTCATTCTTATGGATTATTATCTTGCATTTCTTATTTTTAACTTAAAGAATTATTTAACTTGATGCACGTGTTATGATCTTTCTGAAGTGCAAATTAATTCCATTACCCGCAGCCGTGAAGGTTGATCGTGGATCCAGAAAACTCTCGTTTTCTTTGGTTTGTCACATCTCGTAATCACGCAGAAGCAACGCCAAAACAACTTTAGCGTGTAATTGGCCCACTTTCATTCCTGTGAATCAATAAAAGATTGATTTTAATGATAAAACGGTTATAAAATCATAATCCGAATGATAATTTTCGTGTCTTATCAAGTAGAAGATATCGAATCAAAATTCAACTGAGTGTTTCTTATTTAATTTTCTCTCTAAACAATCGTATAAAAAATAAAAAAAGAAATTTTGAAAGAAACAACATGTCATTATACTAAAATAATTATAAAACATCCAAGCTTATATATTTTTCTTGAAAATAATACAATCAATTGATCATGTATGTTCAAATTTTTTTTATTCCTTTATCTTGTATTATCTTTTCACTGGTTATATTTCGATTTAGAATCTATTGTATGTGTTATATAATTAGTCCGATTGTGTGGCGCTTTTACTTATCTAAAATAATTAATCATGAGCATGTATTTTTTATTAATCGCAATGACGATAGCAGATTATATTTATCAAGAAAATAATAGATATTTATATGTTTCAATATCAACTTTGATAACATCTTAATGACTCGTTGATTTTTTTCGGTTTTTATTATTAATATTATTATATACCAGGTATATAAATATGAAACCGGAATTTGCCCATAGATGCCCTAG
>NW_021848550.1:50365-51364 GCF_003651465.1 Formica exsecta
CTTAAACAAAGAATTATTTAATTTGACGCACGTGTTATGATTTTTTTGAAGTGCAAATTAATTCTATTAGCCGCGGCCGTAAAAGTTAATCGTGGATTCAGAAAACTCTTGTCTTTAGTTTGCCACATTTCGTAATCATGCAGAAGCAATGCCAAAACAACTTTATAGCGTGTAATTGGCTCACTTTCATTCCTGTGAATCAATAAAAGATTGATTTTAATGATAAAACGGTTATAAAATCATAATCCAAATGATAATTTTCGTGTCTTATCAAGTAGAAGATATCGAATCAAAATTCAACTGAGTGTTTCTTATTTAATTTTCTCTCTAAACAATCGTATAAAAGATAAAAAAAGAAATTTTGAAAGAAACAACATGTCATTATACTAAAATAATTATAAAACATCCAAGCTTATATATTTTTCTTGAAAATAATACAATCAATTGATCATGTATGTTCAAATTTTTTTATTTCTTTATCTTGAATTATTTTTTCACCGGTTATATTTCGATTTAGTAAATAAATCTATTGTATGTATTATATAATTAGTCCGATTATGTGATGCTTTTACTTACCGGAAATAATTAATCATGTGCATATATTTTTTGGCAATGACGACAGCAGATTACATCATCAAAAAAATATTAGAATAAAGAAGATAAAAGATAAATAGAACAAACAAGATAAGAAAAGGCAATAAGAGCCATGCGCGCCCTAATTATCGCGCATGGCTCTTATTGCCTTTTTTATCTTGTTTGTTCTATTTATCTTAAAATTTTTTATTTAAATAGCTTTAAATCATAAAAAGGCGTACGTTTCGATCCCTTCTTCGTATCATCTTCAGCGCAAATAAATAATAAATTTTATTTTTGGTTAATTTATCGATTTCTAATTCCCGAAGTAGAGATCGAAACGTACATTTTTCTATGATTTAAAGCAGTGCTCGAATTTAGTTGCACATTTCGGCCCGATTCCGTGGCTCACGCCTATTGCCCCCC
>NW_021848550.1:51457-54811 GCF_003651465.1 Formica exsecta
TATTATAATTCATGTGCCACTGAAATCTTTTATAGATTTTTTCAGGTTAGTGCCATTTTTACAAATGTTTAATTGACAGCATTTTTTAAAAAGTATCTTCCTACAGTCATATTATTGACGTTGAAATCGGGATTAATCACAGTCAAGCGTTCTCAAAAATATCGAGGAGAATATTCAGCTGTTACATTGGTCGCTTATTGTTTAAATTTTACTTCTTTTTTTTAATGTACTAGAAAAAGAATAGTGCCATGGTTATTTTCCATAATTGTCGTATAATGAATTATGAAACGAGAGACGAGACGATTTCATATCAGTTTTTTGCGAGGATAAACTTGTGTACATTCGTATTAGATATGTTAAACGGTGTGTTATATCAACATATCTATATTTTTTACTTGAACATCAAATCAATGACTTTTTAAAAAAGATAATTCTTTAGATGAATAGATTCATTTACTAAATCGAAATATAACCGGTGAAAAAATAATTTAAGATAAAGAAATAAAAAAGTTTGAACATACATGATCAATTGATTGTATTATTTTCAAGAAAAATATATAAGCTTGGATGTTTTATAATTATTTTAGTATAATGACATGTTGTTTTTTTCAAAATTTATTTTTTTATTTTTTATACGATTGTTTAGAGAGAAAATTAAATAAGAAACACTCAGTTGAATTTTGATTCGATATCTTCTACCTGATAAAACACGAAAATTATCATTAAATTATAATTGGCACTTTCATTCCTGTGAATCAATAAAAGATTGATTTTAATGATAAAACGGTTATAAAATCATAATCCGAATGATAATTTTCGTGTCTTATCAGGTAGAAGATATCGAATCAAAATTCAACTGAGTGTTTTTTATTTAATTTTCTCTCTAAACAATCGTATAAAAAATAAAAAAATAAATTTTGAAAAAAACAACATGTCATTATACTAAAATAATTATAAAACATCTAAGCTTATATATTTTTCTTGAAAATAATACAATCAATTGATCATGTCAATGGGCGCCGTATAGCGGTAAACGAACGAATTAGCGATTACTGAAAACTGTTTTTGTAATGCTTTTGGAATGTTACTGTAACATTCTCATGAAATATTACAATTACATGTTCCAATAATGTCTCAACAATATTACATTGCAACTTGCAAGATTGTAACATTACTGCAATGTAATTGCAATGTTCTGTGCTGTATGGGTATAACGGTAAGAATAATGAAGCTTGTAGTAGAAGCAGCAGGAAAGAAATATGGCATATATTAAATATGTCATTAGAAGAAGGAATATTTCCTGTGGGATGGAAAGAAGCAATTGTTGTTCCAATGCCTAACATTCGAGGAACGAATAAAATAGAGGAATTTAGACCGGTAAATAAGTTGCCAATATATGAAAAAGTCTTAGAGACACTAATCCATAGGCAATTAGCGGAATATTTAGAGAATAATGATTTGCTTAAAGAATGTCAATCGGGGTTTAGGGCCAAGCATTCGTGCGAAACTGCTTTACAATGCGTAATATCAGATTGAAAAAAACAATAGGAGAAGGGAAAATGATAGGAGTGGTGTTTTTAGATCTAAGAAGGGCGTTTGAAGTAGTAAATAGAAAAATCTTAATAAATACATTGCAATGATATGGAATAAAAGAAACTGTGCTAAGTTGGTTTAAAAGCTACTTAGAAAATAGAATCTAAAGAGTAAAGTTTAATGGAATAGTATCAACTTCCATAAATGTAGATTTAGGTGTTCCTCAAGGGTCAGTTTTGGGACCGTTATTATTCCTGGCGACTCCACGATTCCTTCCTTCCGCGACTTTGCGGTAACGATTGTCAGTTGGTGATAAGAATGAATCGTTCAATAAACAAAGCATCTTGTGCCATACGTTTCTTTTAAACACTGTCATTTATCAGTGATTTCAATTTGTTAAAGTTTTTGACAGATCCCACTCTAAAAATTAGAAGACGCCCTCAAAAAGGGAATTATAAAAGAAAGAACTCGTAAGACTCGAGTACTCATTTTTCATTTTCGAGCAGTTCTGGGCAATCAGTCTCGTGTGCGCGCATAAAGAATAAAAATCGTGATCAGAAAAGAAAAGAGTGACCATTTTAAAATCAGTGTCCTCGTCTTGGCATCACCTCCAGAGCAATCCGGCAGCCGCACACCAGTACATCCTAGCAAAAGACGTCAAGTTTAGTCAACAATCAATCTACCAATTGAAATTCAGCAATAAAAGTAAGATTCCAATAACTCAGTTTTAATTATATTTTATTTCCGCAATAAATAACGTTTTCGCTGGTTCCGTAGTGAGAACCAGATCGGGAAAAAATTACGAATTGCAACCCACCACCGCAAAGCAAGTCCGTTCCGCGAGTCAGAAGACTCAAACTTCTTTAGATTTAAATTCAACCGTAACTACTAGTAGTAGTAGTAGTAATTACCCAATAACCACACACATAGAAACAATCATTGACTTCTCCCCCCTAGTTACTCTCCAATATATCCTTCGGAACCACCTTCTCCCGAACTGCCGCTTTCCCACCGATCGTTCTCCTCGTTGTCAACGATCATCCTTGATAATTCACCCTCTCCTTCTCCCCCTTCCGAATTAGACGAGTTCGAGAAGGCATTGCAGGATTTCTGCAACGAATTCCCTGATTTGGAGGACGAATCCTCCTATCAATCTCCACCCCCTCCTTTTTCCCCTCTTGAATCCGACGAATTCGAGAGAGCACTGGAAGAGTTCTGCAATGAACTCCCGGATCTCGATGACGAGTTATCATATCAATCATAGAATTGTGAAATTAAACTCCTAATATTCCTACACACTCTCACTCACACAAATTGTTCTTTTACTTTTTTCTAACAGATATTTTGTAATAACCAGTCAGAAATTCAATATTGATAATACAATAGAATCTTGCCTCATTATTCTGTCTGATGTCCTCCGTACGATTGTAAGACCCGCGAACAAACAAACACACACACGCACACATATACATATTAAAATAACTATTGTTCTTATCATTTCGATATAATAAATGTATACCAACGTAATTTAACTTACTATGAATAAATTTATATTTTAATTTAAATCAAATCTTTATTAACCCCTCTCATTCCCAGTCTAAAGATCGCACTTGGTCCCATCCCGCGTAATAGAGATTAAATTCTTTTACCAAAAAGGGATCGCCGAGCGAATTTCCGAAAAACAGAGTAATAGCGACCCTAACGGTCATTTACCTGATTTTCGGACCGTCAAGTTTGTTCGACCCGATTCTAACGCTTCGAGATGTTTAACTTCGGGATCATAAAGATAGTGGTTGCGCCCTTCCACTGACTCATCCTTCC
>NW_021848550.1:54951-57259 GCF_003651465.1 Formica exsecta
TTTGTAATAACCAGTCAGAAATTCAATATTAATAATAGAATCTTGCCTCATTATTCTGATTGATGTCCTCCGTACGATTGTAAGACCCGCGAATAAACAAACACACACACGCACACATACACATGTTAAAATAACTATTTTTCTTATCATTTCGATATAATAAATGTATACCAACGTAATTTAACTTACTATGAATAAATTTATATTTTAATTTAAATCAAATCTTTATTAACCCCTCTCATTCCCAGTCTAAAGATCGCACTTGGTCCCATCCCGCGTAATAGAGATTAAATTCTTTTACCAAAAAGGGACCGCCGAGCGAACTTCCGAAAAACAGAGTAATAGCGACCCTAACGGTCGTTTACCTGATTTTCGGACCGTCAAGTTCGTTCGACCCGATTCTAACGCTTCGAGACGTTTAACTTCGGGATCGTAAAGATAGTGGTTGCGCCCTTCCACTGACTCATCCTTCCTCGAGTCTGGACGTAACACTGTTATACATAAATGATATTACAGAAGTAATTAATAATAAATGTATAATTAAGTTGTTTGCGGATGATGCCAATTTATACTACTGGGTATGCGACTAAGGAAATTCGTGATCAACTGAACTGTTACGTCCGGTGGATTCCACGATTCTTTTCTTTCACGTAATATTAAACGCCTACGTTCTGGAACTCTTTGCACTTAGCATAAACAATAAACTAAAGGAATATCTAGCAGGCGAGACTAATATTTCAGAATCTAAACCATGCGTGATAAATATTTGAACAAAGGTCCCCTAGAAGACCAAGAATTTTAAACTGCAACTAAAAGATACTCGAACCATGAGAAGGCTCGAAATTTAAACAGTGCGCATGCAAGAGACAAATAAATAGATAAAATAATATTTTTTCTTGGAAGTCCTCTAGTGAAAACGCGTTATAGGAAGAGTCTCGAATAAAGGCCCTTCTAAGAACTAGAGTGATATCTTATAGATGTAACTATGATCCGCGACTGAAACTCGCGACATTCGACACCACGTGCTCGCCTGCTAGACCAATCTTGCGCGTTATCTGCTTGAGATAAAACTCAAGTGAATAATAAAACTGTCAACTTGGCCGATCATGGCGGACTCTCCAGTGGGCGAGACTTAATTATTAAAAACAAAAGCCTACACCAATAGGCGCAATCTCTTGGATCTTCTTTTGGAAGGGAGACGCTCTCAACTCATGAGAGGGGCATTATTTTAAAGATTGATTCGTTAAAAAAGAATATTGCTTGCCTAATGGAGAGGGTACGCGAAGAGACGCCAAGATTCGACGTACGCGAAATCCTTGCTCAGAAAAATCAGTTCGTCTTCGGCTCTCAATAAAAAAAACCTTACACCAAGTCTGGCTACAGCTCGCTCCGACTTATTGAGTCTTCAAACCTATTCTCGCAGTTCTGTCCGCGATTGTGATAGTGCAAGCAGTTCTTTTTCGACCTTTATCCAACTGTATCTTTACAGCTAGATACAGTTATTATCAGCATTCTTCAAACAGTTAGTTGCTAGCATAAGCATTATCTCTTACATAAGGCCTTAGGAAGTTAAGTTGTGAGTGAAAAGGGAAACTATTCTGATATTCAACCTGACACCACGAGCCAAGATCTTCTCGCCCCCGCAAACCCTTTGTGGTTTAGTTTAACAACGCTCTCAATAAATAGTAAGTCATTAAATTTTCCCATCTCTTTTATTTATTTCCCCTTTTTTTCTTTTTTCCTGAAATGATTCTTGGATAATAAATTTAACCCCTTCGTGGAAACATTACTTCAAGTCTCTTCTCTCACATCCTTGCTCGTCACCGAGGGTCACCTGCATTTCGCTGAGCGACCCGTGACTTCCTTCTCCTCACCGAGGGTCACCTGCATTTTGCAGAGCGACTCGTGACTTCCTCACTCGTCACCGAAGGTCACCTGCATTTCGCAGAGCGACCCGTGGCTTCCTTCTCCTCACCAAGGGACACATATATCTCACAGAGAGACTCGCGATTTCATTTAGTCCCTCTCTGTGGCTTTCATCTCGCCTAGCTATACAGGGTGTCCCAAAGCACCCTTGACAACGCTTGTGAGCAGGTAGAGCACAGTAAACTGAACAGAAAAGTCGTGTAACATTTTTTTTATAACGCTTAATAAAGAAGTTATTATTGAATAACGTCTGGCCAATCAGCGTCGACCTTTAGCCGCGCGCCTGGTAGTGTGCGTGAGCGTTCCGTCGCTACGGCGACGCACACTAACAGACGGGCGGCTCACTGACGTGCGTCCGGCTAAAAGTCGGCGCTGATTGACC
>NW_021848550.1:57493-64866 GCF_003651465.1 Formica exsecta
CAATCACCTGATATATATATGACAAAATATAAAATACATCTACTTTTATATACCTAATATTTAAATAACAACTTTTATTATCCGGATATAATCCTTAAAACAGAAACGCCAAGAATTATTTCACATTTCCTTCCTGTTATCCGAAATCGCACAAGGTCCCGTCCCGGGTAATAAGGATTCAGTTCCTTTACCAGAAAAGGAACCGCCGAGCGAACGGCCTTTCGATAGAGTAAGAGCCACCTTTCCGGTCGTTGACCTATCTGGGGCCCTGGTCTGTTCGTTCGACTCTAGGACACACATCGTCTAGCGTTTGTCTAGAGGCAAGTAGGTTACGCTCTGCCGCTGACTCTTCCTTTCATTGAGTCTGGACGTAACATAAGAAATTTTGGGGGCTCGTCCGGGATTGTTAAGGGCGATTTCGAAAAACGGGAATGAGTCGAAGTACTAGAGGAGGAAGCGGTAAAGAAGAAATAGAAAAACTTTATAAACTCGCTCTAGAAGGAAATAAATTCAAATCTACATCCAAATCAGAAACAACCAAATCCAATACAATACACACATTCACACTAATAAAAGACAGTGAAACTGTATCCAAACAAGTAGATATCTCATTAGAAAATACATTAATAGAGGAAAGTTCATTCGATAATACTCTTGAGACCGAGACGTCCGAGCCAAGTTCCGACGATTCGCAGCGTATTACAGATACCAAATTAATTAACGCTCGTAATAAAATTATTACGAATTACAAATATAAAGGGACAGAGAGCGATTCAGACGAAACAGAAACAATGGCTCAAAATCCCTTCGCTACTTTAAAATACGCGGTGGAAGCCGTCCCCTTTTTCGATGGCAACCATTCTTCTTTAACTTATTTTATTGAGGGATGCGAGGAAGCAAAATCCATGTTACCCAAGGAAGCCGAATCGCAACTCACTAAAATTATAAGAACCAAAATTGTCGGGGAAGCGCGTCGAACTATACAAGATCGAGACTTTAATAACATAACGCAATTAACATCGTATCTAAAACAAATTTATGGCCCTTCTAAGAACGTCTATCAATACCATCAATAACAAGGAGAACTAGGATGCATTTACCAAAAGAATGAAGAAGATGTCATTACCTACGCGAATCTCGTTAAAATTCTCAGAAAACAAATACTAGAAGCATATAAGAGCTCAAATCAAGGGAATACAGTCGATCCACAGATTAAAACATCACTGGAAAAAGACATGAATAAATGTTTCATACGAGGTTTAAAACCTGAAATTGAGCAAAGAATCGCGAGGAATTTAGGCATAGAAGATACCGTCGCCGATGCCCTAAGGTTAGAAAGAGAGCTCCGAGCGATGATAGATTTACGACAGGGACCAAGTACAGACTCAGGCAAAAGTAACCTTCACACCATTAATCGGACGCGAGAAACGTGTCAAATCTGTCTAAAGAAAGGTCACGCAGCGAGTAATTACCGAAAGCTTACACAGCTTCCCTCGCAGATTTATAATAAAACAGGGCTAGGAACGGATATCTTAATATGCCAAATTTGTACAAAACGCGATCATAGCGCCGATAAGTGTCGTTTCCGTGATCCTCAATCTCAGCAGACAATAAACGTAGTACAAGAAAAAAGTATCGCTTGTCAAATATGCTCAAAATCTGGCCATAGCGCAAAAACATGTCGGCAAAGCAATGGTGTCGATGTAAACAATAAAACTCCTGTAACATGCTAATGGTGCGACAAAACAGGACACTCAGCTATAAATTGCTGGAAGAAGCAAAACGAAGAGCGAAATTCCGAAAATAAACCGAGAGTTACATGCCAACTTTGCGACAGATTCGGGCATGCTGCTAAAGAATGTCGTCTAAAGACAAATCAACAATCAACTTTACAGGATATATCATTTTGCCGATATTGTAAGGAAAACGGTCATCTCCTTGAGAATTGTCAGTTGCGTATCAATAGCAATAATAGGCGCAAAAACACTAACTAGGGAAACTATACGGGTTCTTCGACGTAGGGTGTGCAAGGGGGGGCCGAGCCGACAGCACACCCGCCTGCGTCTCGAGAGGTCAAATAGAGTGTGAAACAATAGATATACGCCCCGTAACAGTAAATCTCGATAAACATAGTCGCGTGCCTACTGTTCGGGTAAAAATCAATGAAATAATCACTCAAATAACTTTCATGTTAGATACGGAATCTGGTTCGAATATAATTAAAGAACATCTTATACCCGAGGATATAAAAATAAACTATACAAATATACTAAAATTAAACGGGATAAATAACTACCCGGTGTATACCTTTGGGGAAACCACAATAAATCTTTTTAAAATACCCGTATCTTTCCATATAGTATCTCACGACTTTCCGATTCCGCAATCTGGTATATTAGGAAACGACTTTTTTAAGCAAACATTTTCAAAAATAGATTACGCGCAAAGACAATTGGATGTCTCCGGAATCCGGAAAAGCTTATCTAAACGTTATAAACACAGATGAAGAAGTGGAAATTCGAGTACCAACATTACATTTGAAACCATTAGATGAATTACTCGAAGATTATGAATCGAACATCGAGCCATTTAACAATCGACAGAAAGCATCAAAAACACAAGAAATGGCTGAAATCAACATCAATATCAAAAATGAAAACGAAATCAAAGATTATCACGAATGTGGTAACGACCTTATCCATAAAGAAAACCAAAATAAAAATAAAAAGTGTCAAAATATTATTACTATGGAAAAAATCAATTACGAAAACGAAGACGAAATATTAAATCAAGAAGAACATAAAAATGAGAATAAAAATATGAATAAAGACAAAATAAAGAATAAAAACGAGAGGAAAATTAAAACTAACTTAAATAAAAATTCAAATAATTCTAGAACCCATGGAGAAGGAAGTTACCAAACTTCTCCAGAAGAAATTAATTCTAGAATTTCGGAGGGAAGTTTCCAAACCTCGACAAAAAATTCTAGCTCCGTTAATTGTGAGGAGGGAAATTACCAAACCTCTTCTGAAAAACTTAATAATCCAACCATTGGAGGGGGAAGTTACCAAACCTCTCCAGAAAAAATTAATTCTAGAATTTCGGAGGGAAGTTTCCAAACTTCGACAGAAAATTCTAGCTCCGTCGATTGCGAGGAGGGAGATTACCAAATCTCATTACGGAATTCGACATAATCTAATCCCGAAGAAGGGAAAAATTTTTATACCTTAGTGGATATTAAGTTTCCAAGAATTGGATTATCATCGGAAAATATTAATAATAATAGTAAAAAATCATCTCATGTCACAATAAAAGACCTACTTGAAAAGGCACAAAAATATAAATTAAATATTAAAGATTTAAGCATCAAAAATAATCAAAACATCAAATGTAAAAATAAACCGTCTTCGAAAATTTCAACTGCTTTATTGCATAAATCTGAGGAAATTATAGATAAATTTATACGAAAAAGAAAATCAAAGGAAAAGAAAATAGATATGTATAACTGTTTAATAATAGCCGAAGAAACAAAAGAAGATAAATTTACAAAAATTATAGATTTATTGCGACTAGAATACTTGAATAAAAAAGAACAAGAAAACGTGATAAAATTAATAACTAACAGTCAAGATCGATTTCCTATTTCCGGAGCAAAAATTAACCGCAACTCATGTAATACAACATCAAATACCAACTACGGATGATCACCCAATTAATACTCGTCAATACAGATTTCCGCAAATACATAAAAAAGAAATAAATAGGCAGGTAGAAGAACTCTTACAAGGGGATATAGTAAAACATTTGCAATCACCATACAATACGCCTATATGGATTGTGCCAAAGAAAGAAGATTCAGGAAATAAACGTTGGAGAATGGTCCTCGATTTCCGTGCCTTAAACGATAAAACTATCGGAGATGCTTATCCTTTGCCAAATATTATTGACATATTAGATCAATTAGGAGGAGCGCAATATTTCTCAGTATGTGATCTTGCGTCCGGATTTCACCAAATAAAAATGGATCCTGCCGATAGTCATAAAACAGCTTTTACTACTCCATTCGGACATTACGAATTCGATCGAATGCCCTTCGGATTAAAAAACGCGCCTGCAACTTTTCAACGCTTAATGGATTTAGTACTAACGGGATTACAAGGCGAGGAATTATTTGTTTACATGGATGACATTGTTATTTATGCTACTTCCTTAGAGGAACATGAACGAAAATATAACGCATTAATAGAGCGACTTCGTACAGCTAATTTAAAATTACAACCTGATAAATGTGAATTCCTGAAAACCGAAGTAACATATCTAGGGCATGTAATCGGCAGAGACGGAGTAAAACCAGATCCGAAGAAATTAGAAGCAGTACGACATTTTCCAAGACCAAAAACACCGAAAAATATTAAACAGTTTTTAGGCCTTGCCGGATATTATCGACGATTCATACGAAATTTTTCTAAATTAGCAAAACCACTAACGAATTTATTAAAGAACGATACTCGTTTTGAGTGGACATCTGAACAAGAAGAATCATTCGAAATTTTAAAGCAGAAATTATGTGAAGAACCAGTATTGCAATATCCTGATTTTTCTAAATCATTCATTTTAACCACCGATGCTTCCGGAATAGCCGTAGGAGGAATATTTTCCCAAGGGGAAATAAACAAAGACCGACCGATCGCTTACGCCTCTAGAACCCTCACAGACAATGAACTGAGATACACCTGTATAAACTATTTACCAAGATAATAACCTCAAGACTGGAGAATAAACTGGACTTTTATCAACCGAAAAAGCAAGCTGGTTTTCGGACTGGTTTTGGAACAAACGATAAATCTGTATAGTTTATTAACCCGTTCTCCTTCCCGTACTCCGAGATTGTACGAAGTTCCGAAGTTATATCTTCCGGAAGCGGAGCCCCCCTGTAGGGGGGGGGCCCACTGCGTCCACGCATATACTTTCCCATCCACACAACAATTGTGGGGTGGACCTCGCTTTGCTTTGTAAAGTATATGCGTGGACACAGTGGGTTCCGCCCCCCACGTGCTCCCCCGACTGATTATCACTGTTGGAGTCACAACAAAGAGTTTTACCGAGAGATCTGATCATATTTGTCAAAATTTAGAAAAGGCCTTATTCAAAATAATTACCCTGTTTTTTCCGCTTTTTGGTCTATAACTTTTTTTTAGCCTCCCCCGATTAAAAGTAGTTATTTACATTATTCTCTAAGAATAAAAAGTTATTAAAAAAAATTGCAGCTTATTTGCAGGTGGAGCCGTGATTCTGAATAATTACCTTTATTTTTATTATATTTTTGTGCATTTGTCTTTTCATATATTAAAAATATTATGATTGAAGCTTTAATAAAAATAAAGCTGTACAATGAACGTAATTCAGTTTCAATAAAACGATTGTTATCTAAAATTAGGGAAAAAATATTTTGTTTTTGCAGAGATAGAAAAAGGGTTAGCCTAGTCAGAACAAAATTACCTAGATCAGCAAATATCCCCTCCAATGTCAAAAATATATAAAGATTGAGATTTTGACGATCGACAGCAGTCGTACATCATTCTTGCAATCTACAGTAATATTATCAGCATGATCGCGCCAACGTTTGTGGATCTGCAAGGATTCATTATCGGGCGAAACTTTATCGTGAAGGAAGTAGCGATATTGAGAAATAGATTTGTTCTCTCTCATTACTTTTTTGCAAGTCCCGTACCATGGCGTGCGCTTACAAAATCTGAGAGATGCCAAGCTTCATGGCTAATCGGACATCACCATGGACTTCAATGGGAGGATGGAAATGTTCCATACAGCTTCGCTAGGCGTTTGATTACGAGAACTGTGATGGGTGCGACGGAAGAGGAAGATGGAGCATCTCCTATCGTGTACATTAAAGGACGCGAAAAACGAGAATGGCTGGCCGATATATTTGACGATGATGCAAGAAACGACGTTAATAATAATTGAGTCAATAATAATTGAGACCTTGGATGCGGACTATGAAGATATCACTTCGTTAAATAAGCTAGATATTACTAATACTGTGCGCTGTGAAAAACATTTAGATAATTGCGCTTTACAAAATGTATTTCCAAACATTATTCAGAATAAACTATTGTTAAAATATATTTTTATTCTCTTTTATTCTTCTCTTTTTCTCTTTCTTATCTCAGTATGCGAGTATTAAATTTTAGTATGTGACGTTAGATAGCGGCGTCAGCCATTTAATTAAAATATAGATGTTACATGTCCAGACATAAAATTTTTAAAATAATAATTAATTTGTCGTTTGATATTAGTTCAAAGCTGTTCGATAGCCGTTCGATAACCGTTCGATAGCTGTTCGATAGCCGTTCAAAGCTGTTCGATAGCCGTTCGATAGTAGTTTGCATATTATAATAATACATTCATATTTAAAAGACTTGTAGATAATTGTCCGCGGAAACATGCTTACTTTTGTCTTCTTGTCATGTGCAGAAAGTAAGCGTTCTTTGTAAGTGATACATTCCCTACTCTAAAATATTTAATCGAGACAATGTCTATCCCGTTATGTCCGTTACAAAGTGTCTAACAGTCTGACTTCACAATGTTGTTAAAGTAAAAGTAAAAGTGAATAAAAATGTCGTCACTAATAGAGTTGATTTTGTGCCAATGCCGATAGAACGCGGCATGGTGGGTGCAAGATCTAGTAATGGGATTGTTGAGGGCTTTGTTAAATGTGGTAGTATTTCAAAGAGTAAATAATATTTATGCATTTTATGTCATATTAAATGTTTAATATATAAATAATAATAATAATAATAATTTGATTTATAGTATCAATATACTAGCGAGATCAAGATCCCTGGATTCTTAAATTTTGAACACCGGAAGTTTGTGAGAATGGTGCGGCGGCACGAAAGGGAGATCCGCGAGGACGTGTGGAAAGATAATGAGGATCCCTTTATTTAAATTTGCGGCGCTTATTCGGGCTCAAACCATATGAAGAAGATGTGGAAGAATTGTGGGACGAGCCTTGAAGCAAGAGGCTGAAAAATTGATTGTAAGTATCTATTTTTAAAAATTTTATGATATTTGAATTAATGTATTAATAAGATTTCTTTTCTGTTTAAGATGGAGCATCACCCTAACATATTATTATATATTTTTAATTTTTGTATTTTTATATAATTATTATTATTATTTTATATTTTACACGCACGTACGTACGCACATTTATATGATTTACATTAATATTGAATAAACTTATTATTATATATAAAAAAATGTCAATTATTTCTGCACCTTCTTCTTTCCTTTTCCTACACGCGAACGCCTCGCGCTATATCTTTCTCTATCACTCTCTCTCTCTCTCTCTC
>NW_021848550.1:66114-73328 GCF_003651465.1 Formica exsecta
CTGTATATATACATATATTTTTTTAAACACACATACACACACACACACACATGGATTTATATTAAACATATATTGAATAAATATTATTATTATTATTGTATTAAAAATGTTGATTATTTCTGCACCTTCTTCTATCCTTCTCCTACACGCGTGCATGCCTCGCGCTGTCTCTCTCACACCGCCTTGCGAACGTCGTATCATCCGCGTGCATGTCGCGCTATCTCTCTCTCTCTCCCAAGTGCATCCTCGCGCTATCTCTCTCTCTTTCTCTCAAGTGCATGCTTCGCGCTATCTCTCTCTCTCTCTCTCTCTCTCTCTCTCTCTCTCTCTCTCTCATACCTGTGCGCTATCTCTCTCCAACGTGTATGCGAACGTCATCCTTCTCCCACGTGCATGCAATATCTTCGCGCCATTCTTTTCCAACGTGCATGCAAACGCTATCCTTGTCTTACGCTCATATGGACGCCTTGCGCTATCCTTCTCCCACGCCCATAGCATATCATTAGCGCTATCCCTCTCCCACACATTGCGGACGCCTCGCGCTATTTCTCTCACACCTACTCGCGGACGCTTTTCGTGCGTTCCCTTTTCACCGCGGACCCCTCGCCTACAGGTTTCGTCACGGTCCCCCTCCCCTCTCTCCGCAGACCCCTCGCCTATCCGCTGCGCGCGGTCCCCCTCACCCTTCCGCGGACCTCTCGCCAACCGGTTTCGCCGCGGTTCCCCCCCGTGACGTTATACCCCCCGCGCTGGTTTCCCCTCGCCCTTCACCACCCCTCAGAGAACCTGGGTTAGAACCGGCCTAGCTATACTACTTACAATAAACGTAATTCAGTTTCAATAAAACGATTGTTATCTAAAATTAGGGAAAAAATATTTTGTTTTTGCAGAGATAGAAAAGAGAGTTAGTCTAGTTAGAGCAAGATCGAATAATCCGAAAATCAAGAGGCCTACTCATATTGAAAGTGGCATCGTTATTATGGGTATTTCAGATAATTATGCCGATCTCGAGCGACCGCGATAGAACCAATCTTAATATTTGTAATGCATCAATATTTGTAATGCATCGATATTTGTAATGCATCAATATTTTTCCAGGCCGTCTACCTGAATCCTGAACTGAGGTGTTAAAGAAAACAAATTCAAGAGGTTAAGAAAAAATTGAGAAAAACAGATGCATATCTAGCGGGACATTAGGTCGACGGACGATTTGTCTTTCCGGCCACCGGCTTTATATTGATGGTTTGGAAAATGTTCGCGAGATTACGCGATCCCGAATTCGAGCGACTGCCAGTCATCTTCGAGAACGTGTGGTTCCAGCGCATTACCTTCCTACCAGAGAAAAAAACGTTTTTGATAACCCTTCTTGAAGAAAAGTGCGATTTCGAGATTGGCGAAGCCGACGACATTGTCGTCAGCGGAAACATCCGCATTTCCGAGACCATCAAGAAAAATCAGCTGAATCTGCTTCCGCTTCCGATGTTCACCGAGCTTTTATTGAACAGTGAGAAGGTTTATAAGACTGCGCAAATACGAATACAATGGTATTTTTAAAGGGATAAAATTCACTGACAATTCCATCACCGTTGGCGAATTACGTTGGTGGTTCCACGAATGGTCCTCGTACATGGATAACATGTTTCAGTTTAAAATATTATCTAGCGACCGGAGATTTGTATACGGATCGAAGATCCGATACGCCGCGATCGATCCCGTTCTTTATAAACGATTGATCAATGAATTACCGAAGGATGACGGATTGCCAGTGTATCATTATAAAAACATCGATATTGCCAAATCGATTTCGAATTCAGAGGTTTAAAATCTATCATATCTCAGAGACACCAGATTGCAATTAGACATAAGTACGATCATTACGTTTTTGTGTCATACGAAAATCCGCGCAACTTACTCTCGAAAACTCTATGAGAGAAAAGATACACGCACTCACTGTACTGTTACAAATCGTGTGAGAACATAACGACGTCGAGAATCAAGACCGTGCAAATCGCGAGCAATCGAGCCGCGAATAGCCTCATTACGCCGCTTCTATTCGATATTTTCCATTGCGAGCCCTTAGTCACCATAAGTATTCACTACAGAATTTTAACGAACCTCGTCGTGACTTCAGAAAGCGAACAGAAATCTCGGATAAACGATTTCGAGCGAAAATTCGCAATATAAGATACACATTTTTCAATATGTATATGCAATTTCTATAAATGCAAATTTCATTATATCGTGTCTTTTTTTACATGCACAGTTTTAAATGAATGTGAACATATCATTCCTGTTGTTTTACGTTTGATCTACAGCCGACAGATGGCCGACAGTTTCGCATGCGATTAGATAAGTGACAACGAAATGTGACGTTAATGTTAATCTAATGACAGGAGATGCGAACGATACATTCCCAGTTGAGAATATATATCTCATCGTAGCGGCGGAAGTTCTCTCTGGCCGATCTTGCATCATTCTCAAAAACCTGGCGGCCGCCTTAAGTTCCAATTGCTTTATTCTTCTAGAGGAGACTGTCACGACACAACTTGAAGACCATACTAACAGAGGCAAATTTGATATTGGCCGGTAAACAAATCGACTCTTCGGGAAAAAGTTACCTTTTGTTGAAAACACGAAGGGAGAAAAGAGAACCGATTGTAATACAAATCTCGGGAAAAGATTTTTCATTGTTAGAAAATGTGAAAGCGACGTTGAAAAAATTTGACAACGAGAGTCAAGAAATGTTTTTTATATCCCAAGGCAAAGAATTACTTGGTAAAACTACAAAAGAAATTATAAACAAATGTGCTTATATACATGCTTATATATGTATAATAATTTTTGAAATAATAAAATTCTCCCAAATTCGGTTTATTCTCGCAATTCTATGCGGATCAATTGAAAAAAGGACTAATGGCTAATATGTTGAAGGAAGGTCAATGGGGAAGTTATCGACACTTGCGCATAGATTGGCATAGCGACGTGCGAATAGAGCACGCCTATATGAAAATACTGACAACGGAAGATTTGAATAGCCTGAAATGAATTTAAAGTCCATTAACGTATCACACCAAATATCTAAATACACTCTGCAGCGTGTACTATGCGTCGTTAAACTTCAGGCAAGTTTCGACGAACGTTTCTTACTCTCTCGGCTAAATACATCAGAATAATATTTGATTATCTAGTCTATCTACTATCAGTGACAACGAAAGAAACTATCTTTGCTCTCAAAAGAACAACAGAACTCAATCTTTGTCGATATCGATTATTATAAACAGAACACCCAAAGCTATCTATTCTAGAAACACAACATGGCAGAGCCTTCAAAATTCGAACGAAAATATCCTTAAACAAACTGATATATTTTCATATGTTAACTCCAAATTTCTTTACGTAGAAAAACATATCGAAACCCAGCTTACACAATTATGTAGAGACATAATAAAACAAAAATGCGCACTAGAGAGACAAATATTACGAAATGCCCTTTCTCTCGCAAGCATAACAACAGACAAAATAGCATCAGATTATAAAAGAACCTGAATACACTACCATAATAGCCGGCGAAGCGATACAGCTGATCAAATGTGTACCTGTTGAATGCCGAATGCAAAAGGCTGTTATAATGAGCTATTCGTCACCCATAAAAACCAATTATTATTCCTCCTATCTGGGTCAAAAATATTCACCAAAACCGGAATACCAAAAGACTATAATGAATTCCTCTTCCGACCATATATAAGATTCATAACACCTGCTACCGCTTAATACCAAAACCAGTGGAATCACCACCAACCAATAGCACTACCAACAATACAGCTGTTAACCAAACCGACATGAAAATACATCAGTCCCTCTCCACTAGCGGCATTTATATTAGTGAAGACTATGACCGCTTCCGTGATCACATCATGTTCTCCATGGAAAAAACATCCATGTTAAATACGATCGCAAGGAGTGCCATAGAACAGGAAATCTCTGCAGAAAGCTTTTCCATGCTAAATCTACTGAACGAGAAGTCACTCGATCAAATAGCCGAGAGCGCCAGCGCACGTATTTGACAGGGGTTCATGACCTTCGGCTCAGCAAGCGCAAGAGTACTTGATATTTATGGCTATAAGATTCGTGAAACTAGTAATAGATACGATTATTATGGATATGTACTTCATTCGATCTATGGATGGAGCCTACATCAGCTGAGAGACATCTGGACGTCGGTAACAAACCTGCTTTTGTACTTAGGATCGGAACCAAGAGAAGAGACAACGGCAAAAACCTACCAATCACCCTACCAATCCCCCTCCAATACTCGAAGTTATATACCCCAAAACCCCGACGACAGAAGACTCGGCTCTACAAACCCTAGTGAATCATACGAGTGAAGTGTGTAGAGACTTCAAAGAACTCCGAAGACTGTTAGATAAGAAGTATAAGATAAGGAATAAAACTAAGTCAGCGTTAAACATAGAAATCTCATTTATTTGTATAATATAATAATAACTTATTCTGTAAGAATTATGTAAGGAAAATGTTGAAACATGATTCATAATTTTCTTGTAAGTGGAAAGATATCATATCCCGTCACAACTAAAAATTTTTTTCTGTTTAATTTTCTCACAAATAGCTAAAAATATTTTGTTATTTCAGCGCGGTTTAAAAAGCGCGCGAGCCATGACACTTTACTTTCCCTAGTTCCGAAGCGCGGCGCCTCCGTTGTGCGCCTCAGCGCACTTGTGCCCACTGAACTCTATACTGGAACGCGCCTTCTCATATAAGCCTGGCGTAAACATGCGGGATGACAAAGAAGGCATTACGTGATCTTTTGTCTCTTTTCTACTTAGGCTCTTGAAAGCCGTCATTTTTGTTAGTACAATCATCTGTAAAAGTTTGGTGGATATCAATGGTGTATGTATATGTATAGTCGACACCACTGTCACCATAGACTTTTAAGGGTGATTGTACCACTAAAAAAAAGATCTACAACAGAAAGAGACGAAAGATCACACAATGCCCTCTTTATCATCCCGCATCTTAAATGGCACGGTGTTTTCCATATGTATAAAGTTCAGTGAGCGTGCCACCCCACTACAGCGCGTTTCCCTACTATAGCGCGCCTTCCCACTCTCAGGTGAGTAGATAGTGGGCACTATGGTGCGTCAAAACGAACTCCTACTGCACGGCCACTGGCACCTGGCAGATCCCCTGCTGTGTGTCTGTCTGGTTACCCCCACTACTGCTGTCAGTCTGTGGCAAAAAAGCGGGGATGGAAGTAGGGGGAAGAAACCGTGGACGTCTACGAGGGATTTTTGTTCTTTTGTCTTTATTTTTTTATTTTTTTTATTTATTTATGCAAGAATGTATTTATATATTCAGCAAACAAGCCACCTCGATGTGTCGAGCGATTGAATTGGCTAACTTTATATTGCCAAATTTCACTTACCGCCGTCACGAGATAACCCTTTTCAATTGCCTTACGTAATTCGCAGGATATCCATGTACCCTCGAATTTACGCTCATTAGCGTTGTCGTGTGTATGTTATGATATCTGCGAAAATGTTTCGTAACAACTACGATATAAGGCAAAAAGCAATTTTCCTCGCACACGATACGGGAATACAGAGTGGAACAGATTGCGTGATAGAAGCACTGTACAACGTATGAGGCCTTCAAGCAAATCGAAATTATAATTTGGAGTCATACCAATTAAAGCAGAACATTCTTCACCGACGTAAATATTAGGATGTCCGATCGGGAAAGTGTCCATCTTCAATACATATGGGTGTAAAGAACATATGTCCACATATTGTATTTGTTCCGTACCCATAACTTCGTATCGAAACGCGATATTTCCCGTGTGTCCGCAGAAAAACGCATCGCGAGAGTCGAGCAGCGGTGTTTC
The DNA here is from genome assembly GCF_003651465.1 of Formica exsecta. Lineage (NCBI taxonomy): Eukaryota > Metazoa > Arthropoda > Insecta > Hymenoptera > Formicidae > Formica > Formica exsecta. Next base: position 72,017 of record NW_021848550.1, read on the forward strand.
CACCATCGGATGGTTTTCGAGATATTCGCGCATTTCACGATCAATAAACATTTTTATATCCTGATCGAAAGCGCATTCCTACTTTTCCGTTACTATGTACCTCCGTTGTCGAAGTCGCCATGAGATCACGAGAGTTCACTCGTAACGTGAGTCAATCATATATTCGTGATCCGTTGCTGAAGAAAGCGCTCTATCGCGATTCATAGAGAAGCAAGACGGATATCCGTGCCAAAAACATTCGTGAAATTGCAGGATGTGGCGGTGTGTCGTCTCCACATTAGTTGCTTCATAATATCCGTCGACGAGTGTGTTATCAATCGTGCAATATTTACGCGCACGCCCCACATGGTTTATCGGATAGCCGATTCGCGCTCCACCCATACCAATCATTGTAGAGCTTTATGGGAATAATTGCTCGCTTTTCTGTAACCACCAGGAATAACGTCTATTTCCTTTTGGCGCAAAAAGTTTTTACGAGGAACTATCATACACGTTGAGGCAATAGTTGTGCATTCCTTGAACGGACATACATTTCCACGATCAATAAAAATTTTTCTGAAAGCTAGGCATGCTCGTCAAAGAATATCAACGTCGGTATGATAATAACGAAGGATCTCGCATTGAAAATTGAATACGGTGTTTTTTTCGCGTCATGTCTGTATGCCATGCAAGAAAGCGTTCGCGCTCCGCTGTCTTCATGTTTTCAGGAGAATAAAAATGCACTGCGGGTAACGGTCCGACATACGATTGATTTTCAACACTTAAATAAATACGGAAAATGCCTTTATCTGCTGAGTCCTTTAGTCCAAAAGCTATCGATAAATCGGATAAGTGCATTGGCATATAATTAGCACTGTCGATGAATTTTGTATTTCCTACCAATAACATTATAATTTTTGTACCGTTCAAAATTAATTTCTTCTCTAAATTATTCCGATTTTCTACGATGTGTTGAAGGATAAACTGCGCTTCGAACGCTTTCGCATTATGCGCTATGCATATGATCCGTTTGAAACATTTTCTCCTTCGCGTTGCGAAATCGACAAATTGTTTCACTGGATCATGATCGGAATATGAATTCAGGTATCCCGCACCAACAATACCTTACGGACATATCGTTTTCCTGCGAACATACTTCGCAAATCTGTTGCGCCACGCAGAGAGTAGGAATGTGTTTCTTCACAGTTGTTTTACCTTCGAACGTTTCATCTTGTCGCGTTTCGAAATCGTAAAATACGAATACTACACGGCCCTTTTTGCGCTCGTTTACCGCTTGGTCAACAAATTTTTTACTCGTCGTTGTAGTGCGCGT
>NW_021848550.1:76998-83165 GCF_003651465.1 Formica exsecta
CTTTAGCGTCATCGTCGTCACCGCATTCCCCCGGCCATCCGCTTGCTTCTTGTTTTAATTGTAAGAATGAGTTTATATATTCGGCGAACAAACCGCCTTGTCGCGATGCTCGATCGAATTGGCTAACTTTATATTGCCAAATCTCGCTTACTGCCGTCACGAGATAACCCTTTTCGACTGCCTTTCGTAATTCGCACGACACCCACGTACCCTCGAATTCGCGCTCATTAATGTTGTCGTGCGTGCAGGATGTCTGCGCAAATGTTTCGCAACAACTACGACATAAGGCGAAAAGCAATTTTCCGCGCACGCGATACGGAAGTACAGGGTGAAAGAGGTTGCGAGGAGGAAGCACGGTACAGCGTATGAGACCTTCGAGCGAATCAAAATTGTAATTTGGAGCTATTCCGATTAAAGGGGCGCATTCTTCGCCGACATAAATATCTGGATGTCCGATCGGGAAAGCGCCTGTCTTCAATACATACGGGTATAAAGAGCATACGTCTACGTAATGTATTTTCTCTGCACCCGTAACTTCGTATCGAGTCACGATATTTCCCGTACGGCCGCCGAAAAATGCATCGCGAGGGTCGAGCGGTGGTGTTTCCACCAACGGATGGTTTTCGAGATATTCTCGCATTTCGCGATTCTCGAGCATATCCCGATCAAAAACGCATTCCCATTTTTCCGTCACCATGTACCCCCGTTGTCGAAGGCGCCACGAGATCGCGAGAGTTCGCTCGTATCGCGAAGCAATCGTATCTCCATGATCCGAAGTCGAAGAAAGCGCTCTATCGCGATTCGAAGGAAAGCAAGTCGGACACCCGTGCCAAAAGCATCCGTGAAATTGTAAAATGTGACGCTGTGTCGTCTCAACATCGGTCTTTTCATAATAACCGTCGACGAGCGTGTCATCAATCGTGCAATATTCACGCGCACGCCCCACATGGTTTATCGGATAGCCGATTCGCGCTCCACCCATACCAATCATTGTAGAGCTTTATGGGAATAATTGCTCGCTTTTCTGTAACCACCTGGAGAAATAACGTCTATTTCCTTTTGGCGCAAAAAGTTTTTACGAGGAACTATCATACACGTTGAGGCAATAGTTGTGCATTCCTTAAACGGACATACATTTCCACGATCAATAAAAATTTTTCTGAAAGCTAGGCATGCTCGTCAAAGAATATCAACGTCGGTATGATAATAACGAAGGATCTCGCATTGAAAATTGAATACGGTGTTTTTTCGCGTCATGTCTGTATGCCATGCAAGAAAGCGTTCGCGCTCCGCTGTCTTCATGTTTTCAGGAGAATAAAAATGCACTGCGGGTAACGGTCCGACGTACGATTGATTTTCAACACTTAAATAAATACGGAAAACGCCTTTATCTGCTGAGTCTTTTAGTTCAAAAGCTTTCGATAAATCGGATAAGCGCATTGGCATATAATTAGCACTGTCGATGAATTTTGTATTTCCTACCAATAATATTACAATTTCTGTATCATTCAAAATTAATTTCTTCTCTAAATCATTCCGATTTTCTACGATGTGTTGAAGAATAAACTGCGCTTCGAACGCTTTCGCATTATGCACTATGCATATGATCTGCTTGAAACATTTTGTCTTTCGCGTTGCGAAATCGACAAATTGTTTCACTGGATCATGATCAGAATATGAATTCAGGTATCCCGCACCAACAAAACCTTACGGACATATCGTTTTCCTGCGAACATACTTCGCAAATCTGTTGCGCCACGCAGAGAGTAGGAATGTGTTTCTTCACAGTTGTTTTACCTTCGAACGTTTCATCTTGTCGCGTTTCGAAATCGTAAAATACGAATACTACACGGCCCTTTTTGCGCTCGTTTACCGCTTGGTCAACAAATTTTTTACTCGTCGTTGTAGTGCGCGTACCCGATATCACCGTAACCATCGTCGATGATGAGGACAGTTTGGCAGAGAAACTAACACCATTGCAAAGAGATTGTATATAGCACAAATGATTCTGAGGTTGTGACGAATGGCATAACGTACAATAAGAAATGCCGCATTTGTGTCTCGCATTCGATTTTTCTACGATGTGTTGAAGAATAAACTGCGCTTCGAACGCTTTCGCATTATGCGCTATGCATATGATCTGCTTGAAACATTTTGTCCTTCGCGTTGCGAAATCGACAAATTGTTTCACTGGATCATGATCAGAATATGAATTCAGGTATCCCGCACCAACAAAACCTTACGGACATATCGTTTTCCTGCGAACATACTTCGCAAATCTGTTGCGCCACGCAGAGAGTAGGAATGTGTTTCTTCACAGTTGTTTTACCTTCGAACGTTTCATCTTGTCGCGTTTCGAAATCGTAAAATACGAATACTACACGGCCCTTTTTGCGCTCGTTTACCGCTTGGTCAACAAATTTTTTACTCGTCGTTGTAGTGCGCGTACCCGATATCACCGTAACCATCGTCGATGATGAGGACAGTTTGGCAGAGAAACTAACACCATTGCAAAGAGATTGTATATAGCACAAATGATTCTGAGGTTGTGACGAATGGCATAACGTACAATAAGAAATGCCGCATTTGTGTCTCGCATTCGATTTGACTATGCAACCATATTTATCGCAAAAACGTATGACCCTGCAAACACTAGCGAGTGATCTGCCATCATACGATTTTTTACTACGAAGGCGTTCGAAATACAACGCACCGTAAAAGGTACGATTACATGAGCCGCATTTTTCGATTTTCGCATCGGAGTCATCGCACGGTGACGTGGCGAAACATCGAGGACATTTATTCGAATACCGATGCCCTATTTCGTTCCGAAAGCTTATATTGCACGCTGCACAATAATCACGAGAACCAGCGACGGTTTGTCAGTAAACTATATCTATGAGTAACCGGGAAAACGCAAGAAGATCGGTGAAACCACGCCGTTCTCCTCGAGATAAATAAAAGAAATAGTGAATACCCCTTACAGTAGAATTTTCCGGCGGAAGAATAAGGAGATAATAAGAATTTTCGAATGAAATATTCAATAAACATAGCTGCATCAATAATGATAATAATTTTTCTAACGAAAATATCTGACAAGTACAACTGGATCAATAAAATTTTCTTAACGAAATATTCAATAAATACAGCTGCGTCAATGTCAACAAAAATAATCAAAAAGAAGTAAAACCTTTTCTAATCAGATCACGTGCGCGAGAATCCACAGGGAAAGCTAATGTTTAAGGGACTTTTGAACTGATATCGAGCTCACCAATCGATGATCACCACGGGTAAAAATATGAAAAGTAGGAGACATACCTCGCCGAATGAAGACACTGGTACGATTCTAATTCGCTAAAATTTTGGAGGATCCCTACTTCTAAAATTAGAAGACGCCCTCAAAAAGGAATTATAAAAGAGGGAACTCGTAAGACTCGAGCACTTATTATTCAATTACAATCAATTTCGATCAATCAGTCTTGTGTCCAGACGTTTTAGTTCGTGAGTAATACAGAGAGTAAGAATACAGTTCAGCAAACCAGTGTCCTTATCACTTGGCATCGTTTCCGAGGCAACCCGCAGCCGCACAACTATTACCCCACAACACACCATCCAACCGAGACAGTAATTGTCAATCTCTCACATTTCAATTCATTAGCGAAAAAAGAAATCACCAATCATTAAATTTTATTCATAGCCGTAACTTCCCGCAACAAATAGCATTATTAATTTTTCACTGGTTCCGTAGTGAAAACCAGGTCGAGCAAAATATACAATCTGACCGTCGTAGATCGAGCCCATTGGAGAAGTCGGAGGACTCAAGCTCCCGCGCATTTTAATTTTTCCACAACTAGTAGTAGTCATCATTCATTAAGTACTCACTCAAACACATAAACCACTGAATCTGCGACTCTTCCTCTTTCCCCCTACCACTTTTCTCCAAGCTACTCTCCCGTATATTCTCCCGAACTCCCTTCTCTTGAACCACCATTCTCCCCGCAATCATTCTCTTCATTATCGACAATCATTCTCAACAATTCACCCCTTCCTTCTCCTCCTTCCGAGTTAGATGAGTTCGAGAAGGCTATACAGGATTTCTGTAATGAACTTCCAGATTTAGAAGCCGAGTCATCTTACCAGTCCTAAAATCATGACTTAAAACTCCTAGTATTCTCTCAAGCAATAGTCCCTTCACACTCTTACTCACACAATTTTGTTTTTATTTAAATACATATACTTTTATTGTAATAACCAGTCAGAAATTCAATGTTAACGATAGGATCTTTGCCTCACCACTCTAATTGATGTCCTCCGTATTAATGTAACACCCGCGAACAAATAAACATACACAAACACACTCACACATATTCACACATATTAAATCAATCCTTAATGTTATCTTTTTGGTATAATAAATCCATGTATATCAACTTAATTTAATTTAAATATGAATAAAATCGTTAAAATTAATAAAAGTGTTTTATTAATTAAAATTAAATCAAATCTTTATTAACTCCCTCTTATTCCTAGTCCGAAGGTCGCACTTGGTCCCATCCCGTGTAAAAGAGATTAAATTCTCTTACCGAAAAGGGACCATCAAACGAACTTGTGAAAACCAGTGTAGTAGCGACCCGAACAGTCGTTTACCTGATTTTCGGATCTTCAAGTTCGACCCGATTCTAACGCCACGAGACGTTTGACTTCGGGATAATAAAGATAGTGGTTGCGCCCTTCCATTGACTCATCCTTCCTCGAATCTGGACGTAACATATTATACTAGTGATAAACTTTTATTAATGCTTCTTAGTATATTCCAGATATATTTACGATTGGACAAAAATTTTTCCCATGTATATAATCAAATTTCTAGATGTTTCTAGACGCTTTTGCACTCGATTTTTAGCATGTTGAACAAGTTTAAACATGAAAAATCTTGATCTTTTTCGGTTATTTAATTGCGTGCACAAATTTTTCCCCCACTTTTCTTTAGATTCTGAGATATAAATCGCGCGAAAAGACGAGAATCCTTATTCATTCGAATTTGCTCGTGTGAAGTCTTCATTTCGGCTCTGATACAAAATTCATTGTTGTTGTGACTACTCTTCAGTCGGCTTTAATCGAAAATTGATAACAATGACTGCCGCGACGGAAGTATCCAGTGACCAGAAAAATCTAGCCGATTTTGTAAAATTCACACATGTTTGCGATATTATCAAATCGGGCATCAAGACCGAGAACGATAGAAGAAACGAACAGCGATATTTATTACTATCGATAACATATGGACTTAATTCATCCCACACTAAAAAGATTCATGTGGGATTGCAAGTAACAAACGAAGATTGTTTCGTGCCGATTGTTAAGTTAACAGGCAATAATGCTGATAGAATTTGCTTCGATACCGACACCTGGCAGCAATTTCAAATCAGCATGGAACACATGACGGTGTGCTTAAGCGAGAATCAAAAAACCAAACCAAGTCCAATTATTATCAACAATATTTCCATCGACTTCACCACTGCTTACGGGATAAGAGCTGTGATAGTGACTTACAAGGAAAATACGGAACAATCTCCAAGTGTTCGAAACCGAACTAACAAAAGTCACAGTCAGCCATAACGAACAATTAAGCGCAGCTTAATCGTACTCGAAAATTGGCGCGCGAGCGGCCATCTCGCGCGGCGCACGGCTCGCCGCAAATCAGAGCGCGCTCAGCCAGTGGCGCTCCGCAAATCACGCCAGGCCCGCGGCATCGCTCGTGCCTATCAATGCGGGCCACGCAGCGGTCACTCGGGAGAGCCTAAATCACAATTAGATTCAAACAAATTGCAATAACAACTTTCAATTTTAACAAACTTATCGAAAACATCAGTAGGCCCGATCTTTTGGGAAAAACACGTAGAAGATTCTCGAACAATCTAAAGACCGGTGTATAAAAGCTCTCTCGGGGAACCGCCGGGCGCACTCGATCGTGAACTCCATCCGTGACAGTGTGTTATTATATCGTTTAAACTCTCGTGAAAGAAAAGTCGCTCGCTTTTCTAGTTCGTACGCTCGTTTACGAAACGCGAAGTTTTCGATTGTACTAAAAGAGATTTCTCGTCGCTCGCGATTAATCTCTCGTTTATAAACGCGCCGTTTATCACGTCTCTCGCGGAACCGCGCCG
>NW_021848550.1:84854-87761 GCF_003651465.1 Formica exsecta
AGCGGCGCTCCGCAAATCACGCCAGGCCCGCGGCATCGCTCGTGCCTATCAATGCGGGCCACGCAGCGGTCACCCGGGAGAGCCTAAATCACAATTAGATACAAACAAATTGCAATAACAACTTTCAATTTTAACAAACTCATCGAAAACATCAGTAGGCCCGATCTTTCGGGAAAAACACATAGAAGATTCTCGAACAATCTAAAGACCGGTGTATAAAAGCTCTCTCGGGGAACCGCCGGGCGCACTCGATCGTGAACTCCATCCGTGACAGTGTGTTATTATATCGTTTAAACTCTCGTGAAAGAAAAGCCGCTCGCTTTTCTAGTTCGTACGCTCGTTTACGAAACGCGAAGTTTTCGATTGTACTAAAAGAGATTTCTCGTCGCTCGCGATTAATCTCTCGTTTATAAACGCGCCGTTTATCACGTCTCTCGCGGAACCGCGCCGTGTGAACCGTCGCCTGCGGTCTCCAAGATATATCCGTCGTTCGCGGAGATTATCTTTGCGCGCCCGGTAGCTCGCCGGCGCAAGTTCGCTGTTAAGATTAGCATGAATCTAATGCGAGAAACACTTGTAAACTATTTATTAATTGAAATACAGACTGTCTTTTTTTTAAGCTAACAAACAATGTCGTCAAGTCGCTCGTTTTTTTTCTGTCGGTTGTCTTTCTCGAGTGCAATCTCGATCTCGTAGGGCTTCTCTCGCCCACGTCCACTTCTTTATCGCACACCAAGTAATGGCGAAGCGGAGGAGCAGACGCAACCACCGTTGAAGAACCGAAAAACGCACAACGTCGCTATCGTGAAAAGTACATCTCTTGGCCTGGGAAATATTGCAAGATTTGGATGCTCATTTGTCGCAGCTAGTTTCCATCGCCGACACCTGTGCGCCAAATACTTAATTAACGAGATAGAATTAAAACTTCCCGCGTCTTACATAGATTGTGAAATTATAAAACTCACTGTTCAAGGTAATTTTCAAGAAATTGAACGCGATGCGCGAACGTAAATAAATAATTTAACATTTTTGGATGTATGATTATGATTTCAACGTTGTATTTGAAGAATTACTTTCACTTAGCTTTAATGAAATTGTCCGTATAATTTTACTAAAACGCAATTGACAATTCTACAAAAAAAATAAAAGTTTATTATCAGTAAATATGAAGCTTTTTCCATCCTTAAAATCATAGAGTATTTTTTCTTTTACCTCTCTCCGATATCTCCTTCATTTTTTTGCATAGAACATTCCATTGTAAATTAGTATCGAATGATACTCGTGCTAAACGAACATCTTATTTTTAGTATAAGCGCACTTAAAGCATATAAGCTTGTAAGCCTCGGTGCTCGAAAAACGCTGGCGCGAGCACATCTCTGCGAATACGCTTACTCGCATCGTTCCCGCGGCTGCTTATCAGCTAATCGGCCGCGGTGCATTTCGCTCGTACGCGTGCGGGAAAACGCATTCAAGCGCGAGCATTCGGCCGCCATGATGGGATAAGCCCGCGGAGCGCGGATAAGCTTATTACTCCACACTAACTTATGATTAATATTAAAAATATTCGGCGCACGTGTGTATTTTTATGTTATTGTTATTAAGTATTCCTGCTTATTTTTTTTATTTATGAAAGTGCGCGCGTAAATGCCAAATAATTCGTTTCGCAAAATGGATGTACGGTGGAAACATCGTTGGACGTCGATCGTCTGCAGGCCTACGGGATGAAAAACAATTTTCGTGAAAACGTTTCTTCGGTATTTATCCGTCATGTCAGATGTTCGATTCGAGAGAATTTGATTTTATTACGCAGAGTGGCAAGATGCGTATCAGCGTTTACAATGCGTCACGAGTGAAAAAGAAGAGGAAGAAGAACACGAAAGACCGGATATAATAATACTGCTTTGATAAAATCGAAGAAAAATATAATCGAATTTCGCGAGAGGTTACTACGTCCATTCAGATTATTCCAACGATCCGCTCTCGCTGAAATTGGTAATAATTGACGATCTTATGAGGGAATCATTGTTGTGCGACGCTATCGTAGATCTGTTTACCAAAGGAAGTCATAAATATCTCAGCACTATATTCATCTCGCAAAATCTCTTTTATCAAGGACGTGGATAACGCGACATATCTCTCAACGCGAATTACATAGTAATTTTCAAAAATCCGCGCGATCGCACTCAAATTCGTCATCTAACGCGTCAAGTATATCCCAACGATCCAAAGTTTATGGAAGAAGCGTACTATGATGCTATCTCGAGACCTCACGGGTATTTATTGCTTGATTTGAAACAATCAGATTTCAGACGAATATCGCTTTCAGACGTGCATCTTTCCCAACGATACTCTGCTTACATGCCGCGATCGAAGAATAGAAGCGGGGGTGTATAAAAGGACAATATTCATGCTCGCAACTTGTTAGTCGTGTGATTACAGCGTAATGATGAAAAAAGAAAGGGTTAATAAAAAATTGATGCCGTCGACATCGGATAGCAATAAAGAACGCCAAATAGTCTATCGGCGAGAGAAATGCGTATCTTTTAAGAACTTTGTGCTATTTGAAAGAAAAATCAAAGAACGTCGTTCTTACGAGCCGCCGACAATAAACTTATAAAGTGTATTCAGAAGTGCGCTTTTAATACGCTTAAGGGGATCCCAAAGGGTCTGTTTTACCGATAAAAACTTTATTTTGCAAAATCTTTTTGTTGATTATAGATATCAAAAAATCCTTTTCCACAATTAAAGTATACATAATAACGGAAGGCGGAGTTTAACATTTCATATGAAAAGTGGAAAAAAATGATAAAATTACAGTTTAGTTATCGGCCTGTGCCGTCAACATTTACTTAATATAAAAGATTTGTAATCTGCACGTGCCTAATCAGTAAACCCCGCACTCGGCAT
>NW_021848550.1:91717-92700 GCF_003651465.1 Formica exsecta
AAAAAAAAAGTACATATATTTTTTATATTATTTATTTTTCCATACATATTTTTTATTACTTTTTGCAATATCTAATAAGTGTTTGTCTTTTTTAAAGATTTCTACAGCGTCTTTACAACCGATATTTAAATTTAAATATATCAACAACTCATTTTTAATTAAATTTAGAGAAGCTTTGTTCCTCTAATACTAATATATGTTACGTGAACTATAGATTTCCAGGCGATCTATGCGCTCAATGCGTGAAACGGAATGCGCTCATAATAATAAATCACATATACGTGACACGATGACATCCGCCGTGAACGTGTTAATGAAAACTTAGTATTCGTAAAATAAAGTATTTTAGCGTACTTTATTGCTTTACAAAATATAAAGTATGTACGTCCAAAATAACGTACAATACTTTATTTTAAAGTACGGGTGGCAACCCTACTTAGAACCCGCCTATTAACACTACTTAAGTAAATGTTAATGCAATATGTATATAGCATCATAATAAAAACAGAAAAATTCTGTTGTTGGAAAAATAATCTCATAAAACGTATTTGTGATCATATACTAGTATTCACTTTGTATCGTCAAGATCAAATTTCTGTTTTATATCAACATACAACACACACACACACACACAAAGAAGCGTAAATCCGACCGTGCAACCTCCACGTGGTACGCTTTGGATAACGCTAATGCCGGCGGTAATTGAATTTTTCATTTTAGACTTGATTTAAGTCTTCGAGATATAGAGAAAAAAAAATCTTAACGATTCGGCCGATTGCACGTGTAATTGGAATACTTTTTACTTGTAAAAATTGTAGAGTTCATAAAAATGTTAACGTTTTTCCATTAAATTGCATTATTTAAATAAAAAAGAGAAAAAGTGCAATTTTTACTTGATTTTAAAGCAGTGCTCGGATTTAGTTGCACATTTCGGCCCGATTCCGTGGCTCACGCCTATTGCCCCCCACTCACCGCTCATGCGT
>NW_021848550.1:93508-97537 GCF_003651465.1 Formica exsecta
TCATTAGAAAGTTTGGAGTCATAAAATACTGCGAGAGTGACGAATCGCGGGGTCTCGTTCTGTTCGTGCGCGTACACACACACAACACACACAACACACACACAACACACACACACACACACACAGAAGCGTAAATCCGACCGTGCAACCTCCACGTGGTACGCTTTGGATAACGCTAATGCCGGCGGTAATTGAATTTTTCATTTTAGACTTGATTTAAGTCTTCGAGATATAGAGAAAAAAAAATCTTAACGATTCGGCCGATTGCACGTGTAATTGGAATACTTTTTACTTGTAAAAATTGTAGAGTTCATAAAAATGTTAACGTTTTTCCATTAAATTGCATTATTTAAATAAAAAAGAGAAAAAGTGCAATTTTTACTTGATTTTAAAGCAGTGCTCGGATTTAGTTGCACATTTCGGCCCGATTCCGTGGCTCACGCCTATTGCCCCCCACTCACCGCTCATGCGTCAACGACGAGTCGCCAGATACGCGTATTCAAAATTTCGCTTATCTCATCAAAACTTCTTACTTTTATATGTTTTGAAAAGGGCATAATCTTGTCATCAATATAAATATTAATATGTAAATTTGGGAACACAGCAACTCTTTTTCTGACACTGAAATCACTTTCTGCCTTCATAAAACCAAAAAATGTATCGTTTCCTCTTGAAAATCCCCAATTCGAAGAAGGCCGTTCGACTAAATTCATATTTCTTTGCAAATATTTAAATCTTAATTCATCTGTCGGTTAGCTTTAAATATGGTGTCCATCCATGAGAAACTATTCCCTTCAGCGGACTCCCTCTCAATTAAAGGTCACGAATCAGGGCCATTTTTTCTACTCGCGCGCTATCAAGTTCGATCTCCTTTTCTCTTACTTCATGCGCGTAACTAAGGAGCGCGACTTTTTGTTTTAGGAGCGTCCGTATATAAGAATGCCTAAATATAATAATAAGATAATACTTTTCTATAAATAAAAGTTTTTCTTCAATATTTTATATCAATGAAATATAAAATATTGAAGAAAAACTTTTAATTTTGAGAATTTTCGCGGTGCATTTAGAAAAGTATTGTCTTACTATTATATTTGGACATTCTTATATACGGACGCTCCTGAGACAAAGCGTCGCGCTCCTTAGTTACGCGTATCTGGCGAGTCGTCGCTAACGTATGAGCGGTGAATGAGGGGCAATAGGCGTGAGCCACAGAATCGGGCCGAAATGTGAAACTAAATCCGAGCACTGTTTTAAAGTAACGATTACACTTTAACAATGGATTTTAATTGAAAAAGCATTTAGTGCATGTTAAAGTGCCGACTTTTCTCTCTAAATTGCTTTTTTAATGATCATTGTGCGATAATTTTTTCATTAGTTATGAACGCTTAAAGTCAATTAAACTTAATTAAAAGATTCTAAAATTAGAAACTTCAAGCTTTGTAACACTTTTTTATTGATCTCAATCCGATTATATGCGACGAAGTTGCAGCCACTTGAAAATTGCCTTTTTTGTAGAAAGAAGAAAGTGGCCCTTTAATTTTTTTGCGTAATATATTAACACTGTAATTGGTCTTATTTTTGACGTCAAAAAACGTCAGAAAATGAAATGTTTATTAAACGTCTAAAAAGGGCCACTATGTCCACACGGAGCAGAAACCTCTAATGGATGTACAATAGACGTCCACCGTGGAGATTCAAAACCTCCATTAGACGTCCACCTAACATCGTATGGACTTCCACTAGACATCCATAGTTCCGCATTTGTTACTTCCATTCTACATCTGTTAGACGCATTCATGGATGTTATATAGATGTTATATAGAGAAATTATAGATATTTCTAAACGATGATGGATGAATAATGGACATCCACTAGATGTTATATAGATTATTTATGGATTATTTTTTTATTAAAAATTAAAATTTTTAAAATTCAAATTATATATAAATTATAAGATTATACTAATTAATCAAATTTTTGTGTACTAATTGTACAAAATATACATACAAAAATGTATTCTATAAAGCCAAGAATATACAATTATTTTTAATGCAAAATTACTAAAATAAACGTATTAATAAATATTTCTATATAAAAAATACAACTGATGAAATGGAAAAATTATTCGTTTATTTTTTAAGTCGATTTTCTATTTCTATCTTAATTACTAAAGAAAGATAATTGTAAATACATAAAAATGCAGAAATTATGAAAAAATTTTTTTGTTTATTGTAAAAATAATATCTATAGATTGTCCATCTGAAACATATGTAAAATTTATTAATAATAGGTTTATGGTAAGACTTAGACAGTAAACGCTAATTAACCAATTACAACGAAACGAGAACTATTTAAAAATACTGTCCTTGATGAATTCGCTTGTAACGGGGTTACTTTCGCGAGCGCGCGGATGACTCGGTCGGGATCAGGGCTCGTGAAAGGGGAGACACACGAAAGCTTAGGATGTAATTTAGCGTCTTTATTTGCCTCTTTCAGCAATGGTCAAGTACACGAGCTTTTGTGAAGCTAACGCGCGGCGGATAATACAATGCGTTAGATTTGCTTCGCGTTTGCGACGTTCGATATATCGAACCGCTGGTGCTATTCGGCGGCGTACGGCGAGGCCGTGTTTATGTTGACGGTGCGCGAGACGCGCAAGAAATCGGGCGCGGTCGATCGGCGCGTGTACGGCACGGCCGTATTTATTTTGACGGCGCTCGAATTGCGCAAAAAACAGGGCGCGGTCGATCGGCGCGTGTTTCGGCAAGGCCGTGTTTATTTTGACGGCGCGGATTTATATCGGGTGATACGGATGAGTATCTCGGCGCGATTATAAAAGTCGGATCACGGTAGAACCGTGTCGGTGCGTTCGCGGTCCTTATCCGCGTATTCCCAGGTGTGCGGGGGGATGCGACCGGAGATCGAGAAGCCTCGATCGGGCGGAGAACTCTCCGTCCCTTGCTTCCGTACGCGGATAGAGGATTGCTATCGGGTGTCGAGAAGTCTCGACGGAGCGGCGAACTCGCCGGCCCACGGTCCGTTTAGCGGTAGCGGTCGGATATTTAGACCGAATCTCAGATAGCGGCGAACTCTCCGCTATCGTTCGATGAGGTCGGAATTAGCTAGGATTGCGCAGGCGGCGAAGGAAACCGAGATTGCTCGGCGGTCTTTCTCACACATACACCCCATCGCATGTAGCAAACAGTTGATCGCAGCGAGCGCTTCACGTAATCATCAGCATCAGACGGTGAGTTGCGCCGCCCCTGCCTGCCTCGCGTACGCGGCCCGTAATTCGTTAACTATTTTGGCTTATAATTTGAAAACTAAGCATCAGAAAAAATTTTGGCAAAGGAAAAATCGTCTTAAAATTGGGTCAAGTATATGACATTGTAAGGACAGAAGGTTGTTTTGAATCACCCTGTATAGTTGATCGAACAATTTCCTCCTTTCTATTAATATAGCTATGTTAGGTGATTCTTCACTTCTCTTGCACAAAGTATCATAGTCATTCGCATCTGCACATAAAATATATTATAAATACATTTCAAAATCAAAATAGCAGTTAAAGGACGATTTAAATTTTGGCAAGTTTATATATATAAACACTTTGCGAGTATAGTACATATATTATTCTATATATACATCTGTATGTATAAACAAAATAATTATTTTAAAAAAAAAGTATGTACTTACTTTACAATGTATTTTTTTTTAACAATTATTTGTTTTTTTTGCACCAATTAATTCGTCTCATTATTTTTTACATAAAAGTATTACGGTAAGATTATCGAGAACTAAATATTTTACGAGATATTTTATTTTTTATATCAAAATATGTCAGATTAAGATATAAAATAACTCAAAAAGTACTTAATGAAAAAATACTTTATTATAGTGTTTTGAAAAACTCTCGAGATAAGCTACAAGAATATGCAATAAAAAATCCCATTTAAGAAAACATCGATCACGTTGACCTGTCCTTAAAAAAGGTCACTTAAGGTCAAGTCCATATTTTCATCATGTGGCCCC
>NW_021848551.1:0-15860 GCF_003651465.1 Formica exsecta
CCAGTTTAAAAGATCGCACATTACAATCCCGGACGAGCCCCCAAATTTTAAAGAGTAGTATGTTACGTCCAGACTCGGGGAAGGATGAGTCGGCGGAAGGGCGCAACAACTATCTTTTATTATCCCGAAATCAAACGTTTCGTGGCGTTTGGAATCGGGTCGAACGAACTGACAGGTCTGAAAAGCAGGTAAACGACTGAGTCGCTATTACCGGAGCTCTCTCTCTATCCTTAAAGCATCGGCTGCAGTTTCTTGTACATTTAATAAATTTCTTGCAACTCGTTGTTCAATCTCTGGTTTTAATCCTCTAATAAAACACTTGCACATGTCCTTTTCTAATGATGCTTTAATATTTTGGTCAGACGACACGTTTCCCGAACTTCTATATGTCTCTAAAATTTGCTTTCCAAGGATTTTTACTCTATTTGCATAAGTAATTACATCTTCATCACCCTTTTGGTATATACAACCCAATTCTCCTTGTAATTGATAAACGTTTTTTGCTGGTCCATAAATTTGTTTTAAATATTTAGTTAATTGAGAAACGCTATCAAAATCTTGACCTTGTATAGTTCGGCGAGCCTCCCCTATTATCCTGGTTCTTATTATTTTGGTAAACTGTGATTCAGCCTCACTAGGCAACATAGATTTTGCTTCTTCACATCCCTCGATAAAATAATTTAATGGAATATTTTGACCGTCAAAATAAGGGACGGCTTCGACCGCGTATTTCAAGGTAGCGAAAGGATTATTTTGAGTCATATTGCTGCCGGTACCGCTCGGGCCTTCCGTTTTTTCAGATTTATTAAATACAGGTAAAATAGTCTTATCGCAGGAATCGGCGAAGTTAGTTTCGCTAAATCTTTTTTCAAAATCTTTTTCAATTACCGTTTTGTTTAATGAAAAATTAATGTCTTTATTGGTGGATTTATTAGGAGTAGAAGTGTGGTGTGTTTCTGATTTGTTAGTTTTTGTTCGATTGTATGTTTCCTGAGCAAGCTGAAAATTTCGTTCTACTTCGTCTTTATCAGCTGTACCTCTTGTCCCTTTACTCATTCCAGTTTAAAAGATCGCACATTACAATCCCGGACGAGCCCCCAAATTTTAAAGAGTAGTATGTTACGTCCAGACTCGGGGAAGGATGAGTCGGCGGAAGGGCGCAACAACTATCTTTTATTATCCCGAAATCAAACGTTTCGTGGCGTTTGGAATCGGGTCGAACGAACTGACAGGTTCGAAAAGCAGGTAAACGACTGAGTCGCTATTACACTGTTTTCGGAAGTTCGCTCGGCGGTCCATTTTCGGTCAGAGAATTTAATCTCTTTTACGCGGGGTGGGACCAAGTGCAATCTTTCTACTAGGAATGAGAGGGGGTTAATAAAGAGTTATTTAATAAACAAATATAAATTTATTCAATTTTAAAATGTATGATGGGTATACATGATTATATATAAGAAAGAAAAAAATAAAAAAAAAATATTAGTTTTCATCTGAATGTGTGTGAGTGTGTGTGTTAGTTCGCGGCGTTCGAAGATTCCTTACACGTGTTCAGATTAGAAAAAAGGTCCTATTCTTCTATAATAATTTTATTGTTATTGGTGCAGCTGTGTTAACACTATCCTTACCATAAAAAAAGATGCTAATTTTCTAAATTATAATTTTGGTAAATAAAAACTAATTTAAAATAATACTAATACATGATTATAAATATTTAAAAAAATAAAGAGGTCTCAGAAATTGAAGAAAAATCACACAAAAATCAGTTCAAGTGTCATCATATGTATATATTAATATAGCGGAGTATAAACAGAAAATCTTATTAATATTCCAAAAATACTTATTTTTAAAAATAGCAAACAAAGAGAGATAATACAGTCTAGTTTTAATAAACCTTAATTAAGCTTAATTTTGTATTATATAACATCCATTGATAAATAAAATTTTCAAGATATATACATCCTCTTTTTTCATAACATTATACATATTTCTCTAATATTTTATGGGTAAATATAGCGAAAAGGGGACCCAGCCCCAATGACCTTGACTTTAGGGGGGCCAAAGGCCTTTCTTGCAACCCCCCCGTGTGTGTGTGTGTGTGTGTGTGCGTGCTTCCTGTCCATGCATGTACTTTGGTATATTTCAAACTTTTTTTGTTAATAACTTTTTAATAAGCAACGAGCGACGATTAAATTAGAAGAAAAAGTTACTCAGAATTATGTCCTTGACAACATATGTCAAGGTCATTTATGTCAAGGTTATTTCAGTTTATATGTGTAGTATACGTAGGACTATTTCTGTAAACTAACTTAAATATTCAGTTTTTCATTGTCGGACTATGTATAAATCTTGATTTTTACAAATTTTTGTTTGTTAATAACTTTTTAATAAGCAACGAGCGACGATTAAATTAGAAGAAAAAGTTACTCAGAATTATGCCCTTGATAACATATGTAAAGGTCAAGGTCATTGGGGCTGGCTCCCCTATTCGCTATATTTACCATTTTATGTTATATAGTTTTGTTTTATTATTATACAATCTATATATTTTATTATCATATACAGTTTTAGTTACCCAAATAAACTACAATATTAGCTATAATAACATTTAATTTTATTCAACAAAACAATCTTTTACCTGTATGAAGTCTGAATCCGGATCCATTGACAAGATTCTGTTCTCGCTAACATTAACACTTTCAGTAAAACACATAATACTGTTTTTTACATAATAATTTTGGTTTGTTTTGTAAATAATTGCGCTCAATCAGTTTCCGCGCAATCCTTTATTGGCAGTTCAGCTATGAATAGTGATTCTATCGATATTATGGATAATGCAAATGTGCTAATCGAAACGATGTTTTCTTATGTATCGAAAACTAAATATTTTACGAGATATTTTATTTTTTATATCAAAATATGTCAGATTAAAATATAAAATAACTCAAAAAGTACTTAATAAAAAAATACTTTATTATAGTGTTTTGGAAAGCTCTTGACATAAGCTATAAGAATATGCAATAAAAAATAGGGGATTCCATTTAGGAAATTAAAGATGTCCTTGACTTGACTTTAACGATGCCATTCAAGGTCAAACCAATGACACCATCTTATGTTCCCCTCAAAACCATACAATTTTTGTTCAAAACGTTTTTCTCTAAAATGCTTAATTTTTTAAAGAAAAGGGGTGTACAGGTGGTCTAGGACACCCTGTATATGTCCCAAGTTTTAATAGATCGTATATATTTTTTATATCTTTTGTTTAATGAAAAATTGTAATTGTGATAACCGTTTTTTATAAATTTTATATATATACTGTGCGTGCTCTCGAGGGCCCACTATTCGAGCACATTGTTCTTGATGTAACATTTGTATCATGTAGTTCGAATCGAGCAACACATAACGCGCTTGCGTATTTATGATTGGCGAACATTATAAATCATAATAACTGAATCCGAATAATCGATTTAAATTAAGCACTTTTGCCGAACCATTATTCTTTATTTGTTGCATTCTATTTGTGACTCATCTCCTTTTGTGAAGATATTCATCGCTGCTTTAAAAAAGATCTACATTTTCTAAAATTTGTTTAATTTTAGATTATTTATATTATTGATGAGTAATTAACGTCCATAAATAATATGTAACTATATAGGGGAAAATAGGGTAAAACCGGGTACTTTTTTTGATTCGTCTTCCTACAAAAAATCAAAGAGTACAAAAATTTTGCTGACAGTTAGTAGGGTTTAGTGGACCTTAAACTATGAGAAAATAAGGCTAGTTGTTGAAAAAAAATATTTGGTTACCAAGGATAACAAGATTTTTTGGAGAAATCAAAATACCCGGTTTTGTCCTACCGGTAGGATAAAACCGGGTACCCATTTGAAAACATGTAAAACATGTAATTGCACACGCAATTACAAAATCTAGATTTATTTTAATCAAAATATAATACAAAGATATATTCTATTCACAAAAATCACAAATAAAGATATCCTCTTGTTCTACATTGCTGCAGGACTTTCTTATTTAATTTTTTAACTTTGTGGGTCTCAAAAAGCTTTTTTTTTAATGGTTTCTTTTTTTGAGTGATAGTTTTTGTTTCCAACTGCTTTTTGTAGGGAGACAAAGTCAAAATAACAGTTTTTCTTCTTTTCTTTACATGAGGTGTGTAGGTAACCGGTTTTGCCTCAACACGAAGAAAATAATAAACACGACGGTTGTATATTCTGGCGTACAAAGTGACGATCAAAATTAATGCGATATACTCTCTAATATATACAGAATGCAATGCTGCATTTACCGAAGCAGATGTTCTGTATAGAAAAAGTTCGTAATGACTCGATTGTTGCCCCGATATCGATATTTTTTGGATCTAAAATTTTAAACTTCTCTGAAAAAGAAATATCGTGTGCACGTGGGCACGGTTTATCTCAAAATAATGTTGGCATCAATCTACAACTAATAACACGAGTTAGCCAAAGATAGCAGCACTCATCACGAAGAAATAGAGGTATCCCGTTTAATCCGCCTACCCGGTTTTACTCTACTTTCCCTTATATAGCGACATTAAACTTCGAAGAAAATATTTTGCAACAAAGACATTTGTCAAGTAAATAGATTTGAGTACTCTAATAAACCTAAGAGCTATGCTGGCGATAACGTAGTTACTGGTAGGGTCACCCATGCTGGTCAGGTCGAGAGGAAAGATAGATTAACAATAAGTGAGATACTGTAGTTATATTTATTATATTAATATTTTTGAATAAGATGGAAGCACAAAAAAAACAATGATCGAAAAACAGAGAAAAGGAGATTTCAGTAGTTTGATAATTTTTTAAGAATGTCTGATTGTGAGGGCAAATGGCCATAGAAAATATTCTGATGGACACTACAGAAAGGAAGAAGTATGATAAATCCCTGCGATTAGAACGATGAAAGACGACATATCATAACAATCCGAGGACTCGAAAAAGAAATAGAAGAACATGCATTGGACGGGAACGCATGGTTAGAAACAAGAAGACAGCTTGCAGTTGTATAAAATCCGCTAATAATAATAATAATATTTTATAATTATGTTATACTTTATAATTCAATATGTTGTATTAAATAGTCTCTCTCATTGTATTAAATCTCTCATATGTTTTGATCGTAAAAACAAATATCCTCAATATACATGATATATAGAATCATTCAATTATTAAAATAAAATAAAAAGCTACACTTTTCGCGTTTTTACTCATATAATTAATAACAGAATCAAAATTAAATAAAATTTATTGGAATACCTGTACACACATTGAAAGAAAAGTCAAGAGAAGCTTGTCTGCAAAATTTCAAGTCATTGTTTAACAGCTTTCTAACTTTATATTTTGGATATTTTCGGATTATTAGAAAAAGACAAAGGCCTTTATTCTGAGCTCACATTTATCGGCACATTTAAAGTGTCATATTTAGAGGCGCAGATAAATGTATTATAGCGAATTCGGTCATTTGCACTACATCATACTAGTGCACATTAAAGGCTGCTATTTATGAAGTATCTGAATGCAATGGTATAATATATAAACATTTTGATGATGAAAATATAATGTATGTTCCATTAAATAAAATGACAATTTATAGTGATTGGATTTTAATTACTTAAGTCAGTCGTATTTTCATCGCACATTTATAGCGCTTTTAACTTAGTTGAGGTATATTTATGATTACCGTGTTGTATACATAGATATATTATATATAGATAGAGCTTTATCTATCTTACTGTCTGCCAAGATAATAAGATACTTTCCTTCCTCGCGCATGTGCACTCGCGCATTCCTCCCGACGGCCGAGAAAATAATCTATTGCTGAAAATAATTTCTTTTATTTTATGTAGAAGATATCGTGTTTTATAAAAATACAATACATTTGATTTCTGGCACTTATTAATTTTTAAATTTCTTCAAATTTTAATGCAAATTCCAAGTCCTTACAAACGATATGCGATCGCCGAGAGAAACCTACGAATGCGCATGCGCAAGGGAGGAAAATCTGCTATTTATCTTGGCAGACGCGGCTCTAGGGCAAAGATGACACAAAGCTCTATCTATATATAATATATCTATGGTTGTATACTATGTTCATTACGCGCATACGGCACTGTGATTGACCGTCAAATAGTTCATTATATCAAGCACCATGAGTTAAATTAGTAAATTTCACTTCGATCTTTCTTTCGACGCTACTGCAACACCAAACGCAAACGCGCATATAATTGTAACAACATTCTTTAATTAATCGATATTTTTGTCGGAACTTGTGATCATTATAAACGTCTTCAAAAACGTCTATTCTATTTCGAAGTACTCGCGGATCACGATCACGCACTGCTTTTATTTCCCAAATTTCGATCGCATGATCAATGTGTAACGATGCATTCCCTCCATCGTTACTAAACCGTACCCGGCCGCCGATCCGCCGGAAGTCCGCCGCCCGACGAACACCGGTCGAGCAAATGCGGAGGCGCTGAGCGCCCATTTTTAAATAACAACAGAAACGCGTAAACATCTAATCGCCGTTAAGCGCGCGAAAACATCGAGAGCCGACAACGCGCTCGGGTAACCGCCCGACCGTTATCGAAAATACCCGAGTCGCGCGCGCCGGTTCAACGATAAACCAGATACCGTTAGAACAATAGGCGAATTACGCAGACGCGCGCGCCGAAAACCAGTATAAATAGAGCGCGTTTCTGAACATCAGAACCAGATCTTCCGCACCGCCAGAGTCGGTAAGACGCCTGGAAACCGCCTAGATCCTAGAACGCTCAGAGAGAAAGAAAACGGGGTTGGGAGTCGCGCTTATCTAAGACATCCGCGACCGCCATTTAGTCATCCGGACTCGCCATTGACACGGCGCGCTAAGTCCCGCGCCGAGGGATGATCCACATCCTTACCGCGGCACCGATCGACATACGCGATCAATACATATGCGTCTAAGGACCGCCCACCGGCCCGACCGAAATTACCGCCCGGTAGCTAACGGCATCTGCCGAAATCGCGGTCCGCGATTATTATACATCCGCGCACGCACTCACTCGTCTATCGTCTCACACACACGCATATACACACGCGCACACACATACACCGTCTATACGCATACACTCACACTGTACCAACACACATTTATACGCAATAAATTATATTTTACCTAACAATACTTTCATTCGTCTCTCGACCCCTTTCACGAGCCCCGGATCCCGACCGAGTTATCCGTCACCGCCTCGCGAAAGCGGTTTATTACAAATGGCCTAGTTTATAATAAATTCTGTCCAATCACAGTCGTTCCATTCTTTAAGAGGAATGGCTATGATTGGCCAGTGTAATACGTATTAAAGTATATTGGTGTAAAATAAACCATAATTAATAGGAAGAGAAGCATATTTAGATGTGCCTCTAAATGTGAGCTCAGAATAAGGGCCTAATGGCTTCTGCACACAGGACGCAGAAACGCTTGCCGCGCGGCAAAAGTTTCCGCGTCCTGTGTGCAGAAGCCATAAGAATTTAAATTTTTTACCTGAATCTCACAGAAATGTCTTCTTCATTTAGGAATTCATTATGGAATTCTATAAATGCTCTGGGAGATGTTGGTTTGCTCAAAATTCTTTCAAAAAATTTTAAGATTGCACATATTGATATAATTATATACAGGAACATTAACTTGATAATCTAAATAATTCAGAAAAAACAATTTAAAGTAAAAATGAAAGCAAAAAACAAAAATAGAAATATATTACAAAATATGGAAGTTATACAGCACAGCAAGTATTGACTTTTAAAATAATAAAATAAAATAAAAAAGTTTGCGTATTATATATGACTTAAACAGTAATTGTTAATCTGGAACAAAAACAAATATTCAAAGTTTTTAATAAAGCATTAAACATTTTTCGGAAATGTATTGATTGATTAAGAAATCAGAAGTATAATATTTGTAATTGTTCTAAAAAAAATTAATTAGCAAAGTTAAATAATATAATTAACTGCTTTATGTTAAATCTTCATTAATTTTACATACTGTGACGTTGCCGTCTTGCGGGCGTCCGCCGAATCCTTCTCCGATCGCAAAGCGCGGGCTAAAGGGCCGCGCCAGTCGAAAAATAGCGAGAACCGTACCGTTGTCTCCAGAGAGGCGTTTGTAATCGAGATTTTGTTTCGTATATTAATTTCGTTTATTATTTTCTTTTCGTATGAATAATTGATTTAGGAGCCTCATCGGAAGAACGAGCGGAAAGTCGCTGAAGCATCACGGAAAATACGATCGCCAATCAAGGACGACCTTCGAGGGGCAAGTAGCCAGCAATTCGAAAATCCAAAACGTCTAGCGGCCAAACTAGCTACGTCACGACGGGATCAGGACCCGCACACGTGATGCACGGGACAGCGAGAGGATCCTCGCTCAAGGACTGCAATCACGCTCCCGATGGCGTGACAGGGCCCAGAAAAAAACGATCGAAAGGATTGCAGCGATACTTCCGGTCAAGCCGTTCGCCCTAGACCTCGCGACGGCCCCGCGGAAAGGGCCCCAGCGAATTATCCTGTGAGGTACCGGGGGCGCGCGCACCCCCGATACGACCGTGAGCGCGCCGCCCGCCAACCACGGCGCGTGATAACGCATGATTGGCCGCGATAATACGCACCCCGTGTGCGCAGCCCCGGCTGGCCCACAGGTATCGATTCTGGATCGCGACCGGGATCAGACTGGCGCGAGCTTGCGTGTGAATTAGAAGCGTGAGCGAGAGGACCGTTTTGGCGAGAGCAAATTCGAGAGCGTTGCTGCGTGAGCGAGCTGAGAGGATTTCGGCGATCGACGGAAGGGTCCGGACGAGAGGACGCCGACGATCCACCCCGTGACAGCCCCGGGAGAACAACCGAGAGTCCGGTGAGGTTATCCTCCGCGAAATAGCCACGCGCGATCACGCCCGGGATTATATCGTTCTGTCATCGTTGCCGTGAATTCGTACTTTGGTGTACGGGCTGAGCCCGATTCTTTGGTGTAGATTTTCGCGTCACGGCCACGTCGTCAAGCGATCTGAGCCCCGGAGCTTCGAGAGTATCGGTTTCCGCGGATCGAGACATTACCTCGCGTTTTCATAACCGTGTGTCGTCTCTCTGGAGATTCGGATTCCGTATATGGTATTTGCGTTGGTTCTCGCACGTTTAGCCTTTAAGTTCCGTTCGTGTTGTATGTCGGTCGTCCGAGTGTGTGTGTCGGTCGCGTAAGAAACGTCCTTTTTTTATGTCGTTTACGAATCTTCGCGTCTAAACTTTGCGTGCACGTCTGGTGCGAATTTCTTATGCGATTATTGTACGGATTGCGCGAGAGTGTAAACCGCGTAAATTCGAGGTATTACGTCTGTTGTACAGAATCACGTCTTGAAATTGTGAGCGCGTTTTGTAAGAGTTTTCTCGCGATTCTCATCGGAATAGCGAGAGTGTGTGCTGAGTGTTCGATTCTGCATAACACGTCTGTCCGGAATCAAAGCATGTTCGCGT
This sequence comes from Formica exsecta, assembly GCF_003651465.1. Taxonomy (NCBI): domain Eukaryota; kingdom Metazoa; phylum Arthropoda; class Insecta; order Hymenoptera; family Formicidae; genus Formica; species Formica exsecta. The sequence continues at coordinate 9,534 of NW_021848551.1, forward strand.
TGCGTTAATTGCCTGTTAATTCTAAGTTGTGTGTTAGTTTTTAAGTCACAATAGCGGGCGATACGGTCGTCTTTGGAGATTGGATACCGAGAATCGGATAGGTTCTCACCCGAATTATATTCGGTAACTAATTATTTGTCAATTCCGCGTTGCGAGGCGTAGTTAACGCCGAGAGAGTGTTACGGCCGATTTATCGGGCCGATTTCGGCGTACATTCCGGGATTTCGCGCCCCGCGTGTAACACCCCATCTCGCCCCCGCGTTTCTTTTACCGCAGCCGAATATCCGCGCGGTCTTTATCATTACTCTTCTCAAGGAGCTTCGGCTCCCGCTATTATAAAAAATCTGTTATTTCTTTGTTTAATTATCGAGCTTATTATTTTCGGTTGTGTCTGTCGCTCCTTATTGTATTTGTCGCCTCTTGCACAAATTATCGCGCTAGATCAACACTCGCCCTGCCCCTCTGCCGTTAGGCGAGCTAGTCAGCCCGTGGCGAATTCCGGCAATTGCTTTCGCGTCTATTTCGCGCTTATTTCGTGTGTTTCGCGAATTGATACGAAAGATCGTATCTGGCGCCCAAGTTCGATTCTCGCGATTATCTCTCGGATCTCGTCACGGTACGCGCGGAACTCCTAACATCCCGTTCCCACCCGGCGCGTGGATCTTTTTCTCCGTTTTGTTTTTGACAACGACTATTCCGCATCTTCCGTTCGGCGAATTAGCTCTGGTTTGTCGGCGCAACGTACATCCGCGCGACGAAGAGATCGACACGGCGGACGCGTCTAACCTTCGGCCGCGAGATGGAAGTAAAAGTCGTCGCAATACATATAATATGTGAATTTTTCTTTCTTTTTTTGCTGCAAAATGAAATTTATGTTCTTCTCGCTGTTAAAAGATTTTTTTTTAATTTTATTTTTACTCTCTCTTAAATGTAAATTATATTTACAATTTTTGTTTGTCATAGACATTTTTTAAATGATTTATGCATTTCTTTGCAACTTACCAATAGATTCTGGGATCACAGACATATTTGCAAATAGAATCTCAACAACTTTGTTTCTCACACTCGTATTATCAAGATAACTGCAATCAAATTTGAGATTTTGTAAAACATGATGATTGTTGTTCTCAGATACTGGAATATCCTTGATAAAGTATAACATATGAAAAGAATTAAACAAGCACCATTAGATCGAAACGCGGCTACTTCCGATACTTTTAATGCTAAATAATATATGTACAAGTAAGTAAAATTGTCATGAAATTTCTTGTTTGTTTAATCATTTCGGCTTGATATTTTTCTTTATACCTCTCCTGATTGATAATGTGTTAAATACCGTGTAGTTAAATTTTATTTTAAATCTGTTTTTATTATTTTTCAAGACATTTTCTTGCATATCAAACATGATTTTTATATCAAAGAAAAAAATGCTATCGCACACAAATTGCCATAGCTGCGTCAAATAGATGTCAATAAGATCGTCTGGATCAATGAACATGTTATGTAAATCAATATGTGGTGGCTTAATGCTCGATGTTCGTTGATCCGGTCTGCTATGCATATGCAGCTATATCAATTTGTATGTCTTGTGTATGTGTTGAAGAGATGCAGAATAGATTAATGAGGGTTAATAAGGTTTTGTTATTCATAATCGCTTCTCTTAGCAAATAATATATGAAAGTGTAGCTCTTCTTGATTGTTGAAACAATTTTGTTTAACGATTTAGTTTTTTAACGGCGAGTTAATTAACTTCTCCAAGGAACTTTACTTTAGCATGACTTTCCTTTTTAAAAATTTATTTGATACCATTAAAGTTTTTTAATAATGTTTGTATTTCAAAAATATAATTATTATAAATATTGTCTTTTTATGGTCATATAGAATTTATATAAATTCTTATATTTGAACTTTTGTCGAATTTCTTTTCGGTTATCGTTACATTTTTTAACGCAAACAAATTCTGAAGAATATGATGTTATAATTAACCTATGTACATTACCTAGGTAAGATCGTATGCATATAGCTATATAACGAATATATGTACAATTAAATTTTTATATAAAGTCAAAGACGTAGCAAAAAAGTGACTGGTTGCATATATTATTGATTTCTGTGATAATTGGCTTTATTGTTAGAGTTAATTGATACAATTCGAAATTCCATTATACTGATACTCGACTTTGTTTCGATATTTAATAGCTCTATTCTGTTATACAGGGTGTCCGGTAACTTTTGATATACCCGAAGTGTGATGGTAAATTGGGTCAAACTGAAAAGGAAAATCCTGTACCATTTTTTTTTATAATGCTTAATAAAGAAGTTATTATTGAGTAAAGTTTGGCCAATCAGCGCCGATCTTTACCAGGGCGCACGTCGGTGAGCCGCGCGCCTGGTAGTGTGCGGCGGCGCATACTTCACAGTGCGCGACTCACCGACGTGCGCCCGGCTAAATGTTGGCGCTGATTGGCCAGAACTCACAAATCAATTAGTATAAAAAAAATAATTGTTTTTAAGAAAAAATATGTAATTATTTACAATGTATTATTTTAAACAATTATTTGTTTTTCTCTTTACACTAATTGATTTGTCTCATTATTCTGAACATAAAAGTATTACGGTAAGATTATCGAAAACTAAATATTTTACGAGATATTTTAATTTTTATATCAAAATATGTCAGATTAAAATATAAAATAACTCAAAAAGTACTTAATAAAAAAATACTTTATTTTAGTGTCTTGGAAAGCTCTCGAAATAAGATATAAGAATATGCAATAAAAAATGGGAGATTCCATTTAAGAAATTAAAGGTGTCTTTGACTTGACCTTAACGATGTCATCCAAGGTCAAGCCAATGACACCATCTTATGTTCTCCTCAAAACCATACAATTTTTGTTTGAAATGTTTTTCTCTAAAATGCTTAGTTTTTGAAAGAAAAGGGGTGTACTGGTGGTCTAGAACGCCCTGTATATATATTTTTTAAAAAAAAAGTGAAAGATAGGCGCCAAGTGCACGCGCACAAACGCCTTTCGCTATAAAAAAAACTTATGTAAAATAGTGTTATTTTAATACAAAAACTGTCATATTTAAACTAAAAAGCTATTTTACAAAATAGTTGTTTTAATTTTCTACAAAAATAGTGATATAAAAATATTGCGCCAATTAATAAAAATTTATATTACAAAATTCATTTATTATTATTTCTAATATTAAAAATTGCAATGTGATCAAAATAGTGGAATATATCTAAGTGTCCTACAGTTTTATTTATGTAGAATTGACATTCGTCAATTTTATTGAATCCTATATAGGCTATAAAATCTTGTATAAAGTAGCTCAATTTAACTATACCTACAATTTCTACACTTTTGTATTACTGTAACATCGTGTAGACCATTCTTTAACTGTATGATGTTACAGTAAAACAAAAGTGAATGAATTTATAGGTATAGTTAAATTGAGCTACTTTACGCAATATTTTATTGCCTATACTGGATTCAATAAAATTAACGAATGCTAATTCTACATAAATAAAACTGTACGGTATTATTGTGAGATAATATAACATAAAGTGCCATAGAGGATGCCAAAAAAGATAAATAAAATATCATAGAAGATACCAAAGAAGATAAAGTATTTTTTATTTTAATTATTTTCTTTTAAGTTTTTTTTTGTATTATCTTACAATAATAGAGTTTTATTTATATAGAATTGGCATTCGTTTTATTTTTAATAATATAATATAGTTTTTTATTCATGTAGAATACTGTTTAACGTATTTTCGTAAAGGCACTTTACCATCAACATGTATTTTGAATAATTTACACATTGACAAGACACCGGATATAATAACAATGTTAACTGAATATGAAAAAATTTTGATACGAAGAGCAAAAACTTTTCAAGTTGTGCAGAGAGTGGGAACAATATCAAAGAAAAATTTACCACAATCACATCTTCAAAAGAAAGTTAAAAGCAGGATGTTTCATTTATCATTGCCAATAGATGAAACGATAAAAAAAATTTGTAAAGCAACAGACGTAATAAATTGTGAACATGAATTATACATTTTAGTCCGTGGTGTGCCAACTAAATCTAAAATAATATGGGAAAATTTAGTAGATGTTAAAAAAGTTTATGAAGTATTAACATGGTTCAAAGAACACAATCCGTTATACGCACAAATTCAATTACCAAAATCACATGATGATCTATTAACTGATAAACTAAACGAGATTGAATATCAATTGAACGATGATGCCCAACATGTTGCATTATTGACACAGATTACAGATCCAGATACATATTACGAAAAATTTACTATCTATCCAATGTATGAAAAAAGAACAAACGAGAGTTCAACAGCGTTGTATCAAATGTTAAGAGTTGAAAATATTTCAATAGATGGCCGAGATAAAATTTTAGATCTTTTATGCTTCCCCAACTTATATCCATTTGGGAAAAATGGTCAATGTGAACAGAGATCGATACGTCTGCCAGACGGCGAGTTTATTAAATCACGATTAATGTCGAAACATTCTCAATTCCGTTTAAATATACAGTACATATTTTATTTATTAAATGATGCAAATATTCGACAATTAAATAGCGGTATTTATCATAAAATGAACGTAACAAATTCCAGAGAACGATTTACAGCAAGAATCTTCTTGAACGCAATGTCTAAAGATCAATTGGAAGGAAACATAAATACAATCTTTTCGAGGCTTCGCAATACCGAACAATATTGGCGTAAACCTAGATGTGATCTAAGTTGTATGATCCATTATTATGGACCAGCTACCTGGTTTTTAACTCTAAGTCCAAGCGAATGGCTATGGTCACATATGATTGAATATCTTCGAGAAATAAATCCTAATATGTCCACGAAATCTGCAAATGAACTTATTGCATCTGATCCCGTGTCCGTATCTAGATATGTGGAAAATAAATTTCACGCTATGCTCGATTTTATATGTTCGAGTGATCATCCGATTGGTGAAGTAACACATTACTTTTGGAGACGTGAGTATCAAGGTAGAGGTACTCAACATTTTCATTTATTAGTATGGATAAAAGACGCTCCTTTAATCGGCGAATCTTCTAATGAAGAAATTTCTCAGTTTCTTCTGAAATATATATCATGTAAATTACCCGATAAAAATACTTCACCTTTATTATATCGAAGAGTAAATACTCATCAACGTCATGTTCATAATAATTATTGCTTACGATGTAAAAAGGGTAAAAAGGGTGTCACTCGTGTTTGCCGATTTGGATTTCCACGTCCGATCACAAATAATCTAATTTTGAAAGATCTAGTATCATCTATAGCAGGAAGAAAAACTTTAAAAGCGAAAAGTAGATTATACGATCTTCCACGAGAAGAAAAAGAAAAGAATATTAATGATTACAATGCTGTAATTCTAACTGCATGGGAAGGCAACATGGACATACAATTTATTGGTGAAAAATCAACTTTATTAAATTGGTACTGTACAAAATATACTACAAAATCCGAGTCTAGTTATGCGAATGATACATTCGAAGCAATTAATTCTACAAAATCATTGCGTAGTCGTCTTTGGAACTTTGCAATGCGTAATTTAAATAATAGAGAGTGTGGTGCTTTAGAAGCATGCGACACACTTCTCGGTATATCGTTATATGGAACGGATCCATGTACAACAATTAGATGGCTGGATGTTAATCAAATTAGAAGCCGAAGAGTAAAATCGCGGAAAGAAGTTGAATCGTTGGACGCAGATTCAACAGATATTTTTTGCAAATCAATAATTGATTATTACTATCCAGCCAGACCGCAAGAACTCGAGTTGTTAAGTCTTTATAATTTTGCAGAAAAATATGATATCACAAAGAAAAAACCTGTCAACAATTTTTATATTTTGGAAGATGGTAATAAATATCCATATTACATTAAAAAAAGACAGCGTGGATATCTGGTGAATCATTATAAATATAATGTTGAAATGCAACCAGAAAAATATTATTATTTGCTTTTATTATTATTCAAACCATGAAGAGATTTATCAGAAATAAAATCAGAATACTCTACTTATGCAGAAGCATTTATAAGTATATGTTCACAACTACCAGAAGCAGTATGATTAACAGAAATATTCAATACGTTTGATGATGGTGATGGATGGTTCGGGAAAAAGCACGTATTATTATTAGGTGATTTGTTGCAATTGCCACCAGTACACAAAGAGCCCGTTTTTATTAAGATGAATAAAGTTAAAACAGAAAAATATTTGGATTATTAGGGGCTACAAATTTGTGGAATGATCTGTTTACTTATGATGA
>NW_021848552.1:0-762 GCF_003651465.1 Formica exsecta
ATTATATTTATTTTCCTTCTTCTTTCCTTTTGTCTCTCTCCCTTTTGCTTATACTTCCTCTTCTTTAATTCTAACTTTCTCTTTCTCTCTCTCTCTCTCTCCACCTTTTTCCTTTTGTCTCCCTCCCTCTCTTTTGCTTATACTTCCACTTCTTTAATTTTAACTCTCTCTCTCTCTCTCACTCTTTCTCCCTCCCTTTTGCTTATTCTTGTTTTTCTGTAATTTTAAATAAAGTTTCTTTTCTTCTTCTTTCTTTCTTTCTCTATCTCTTTTTATCTGTCCTTCTCTCTTAAAATGAAATTACATAAATAAATTAATAACATTTAATAATATTCCAAACACGGACTTCGGGCGTTTGGGCGTTTCATTATTATGGATGGATGGATCATATCCGAAACTATATTGCACATTTAAATACATATACATATATTTAATTATATTATTTATTTATTTATATACATACTTTTCACTATTCGTCTTCCTTTCTCCTTTGTTCTCCCTTCTATATCTTCTCTCTTCCTCTTTTCTCTTTTGCCGATTCTTTAACTTTATTTTCTTTAATTTTGTTTTTTTTCATAAATTGTCAAATAATCTGTCAGAATTTGTATGAGAGTTTGAACAGAATCGTACATACCAAAATATTAAACATGTACTGTTCTTGATCGTGAATTTACACTCTTTATATATCTTCTATTTTACCCCTTCCCATTATACAGAGTGTCCGACATGTAAGTAGCCAAACGAAAGGTGGAGGTAGATTGG
>NW_021848553.1:0-2086 GCF_003651465.1 Formica exsecta
GTAGACATTGAAGATATCTAGCAGATATCTAATACATATCATTTTCCTGTGTGGGTAATGAACAGAATAAGCAGTAAATAAAACACGCTCGCACGTAGCATACATGCGAGTGAGAGAGAACGCAAGTGAGAATTATCTGAGTTTTGATGTAAATGGAAAGCAACAAATATTGTCACAATATCTAAAAATATTTTCAATAAACCTCCTATAAAACTAGCACAGAGGAGGGTGCGATAGACCTCGTTTCGCGTAGAAAGTCGAAAACCCATGTGGAACACAACAATTATAGACCTCGTTTCGGGCCGTAAGCAGAGAGCAGAGTGGGGTGGATCTCGCTTCGCGTGGAAAGTTGTAAACCCATGTGGAACCTCTTTTCGCGTTGTAAAGTGTATGCATGGATACAGTGAGTTCCGCCCCTCTACGGGGGGGCTCGACCACCGTTAAACTAAATACATTAATGTGGGGTAGACCTCGCTCGCGTTTAAAGTCGAAAACCCATGTGAAACACAACAATTATAGACCTTGTTTCGGGCTGTAAGCACAGGGGAGTGTGGGATGGATCTCGCTTCGCGTAGAAAGTTGTAAACCAATGTGGAACCTCTTTGAGTTCCAAGTCCATACACCTCCTTGTGGTGTTTCCTGATAACGACATGTGTCGGTTAAATTATGGACGTTGTAGGTTAAATGCACTGTCGATGAAGTAATTTGTCGGTCAAGTGATCGTGTCGGTTAAGTGTACTTGTCGGTCATGTTAATTGTCGACTAAGTGATACTGTCGGTCAAGTATACTGTTGGCCAAATGGTGTCGATCAAGTAATTTGTCGGTCAAATGATTGTCGGCCAAATGAATGCAACCCATCTATTTTGTATTTATTAAGTTTCTTTTATGGGGAAATATAAAAACTGTAAAGTGCAACAAACAAGATTAAAAGTGGATAATATTTATTTCTACCAGCTTAATTTTTAATAAAACTCCAACAGAGGATTCAGAATATTAAACTGACTGTTAAAATTTAATTATTTTATTAATAATAATTATATGAATGTATAATTTTAGATGTATACAATGTCCTATAAGAATGATGCAATAAGCACGCACGCACGCACACCAGTGTTGTGAGACGGGCCGGGTTTTCTCGCGCATGCGCGGCGAACGTAGCATCAATGAAGTATATATATGCGTAGATATCGATTAGATATGTAGCTCTGTGTGGGGTATTGGTAATCTATTGGTAAATGTAATAAAGGTGTTTGACTCAAATGATGTTTATCATCGGTATGCTCTCTAAATGATTCATTTGTACGTTTTAATGCTTTTAAATTTGGAAAAACAACTTTATTCTTATAATATTTATCTGGTTCTACACACTTGTCACAAGATGAATAACCTGTATGTTGTTTGGTACATTTTAAAAAAGCTCTAGCAGGCGCATCGCATACAAAACTATGGATTTCAATAAAAAAGTGATCTTTTTCAAAACAAAATCCATGTACTAGCATTTGATTAAGTTCAAGAATAAAATTATTTAAAAAACGATCAAGTGGTTTTGGTTTAGTAGTTCCACAAAAAACAGAAATAGCAAACGGTGGCACACCTGGAAAATTTTTTATAACACCTAAAATTGGCCACAATTGTAACTTTGAGCTTTTGAATAGAGGAATTCCGTCGATATTAAAACCAATCTTCAATTTTTCATTATCTTTTAAAACATGTTCGATTTTATATGTATTAAGCAATGTATTAGAGCGTATTCCAAACCAAAATAATAAAAATCACCCGTATCTAATTTTATTACATTTGGACTAAAAGTTGGAGTTTCCAATAATGTACGACTGTCAACCGGTAAAGAAGGATATGGAACAAGTATATGAAGTAGATCAGTTAAAGATGATCGTGATATATTATGCTTCACGGCCCATTCTCTTAATTTTTGGAAAACGTTATCCTCATTTTCGTTTTCTATTTCTGATGACGAATTTAAATCTTCGTTACTTATATGTAAAAAATTATATTCATTATTTAAACAAGTATTTCCCAAATATAAATTATCAAAATAAGTCTCATTTGTATTCTCAGTAAGTTGAT
>NW_021848553.1:6745-9560 GCF_003651465.1 Formica exsecta
ACGATTAAATTAGAAGAAAAAGTTACTCAGAATTATGTCCTTGATAACATATGTCAAGATCAAGGTCATTGGGGCTGGGTCCCCTATTCGCTATATTTACCTTTTTATAAATGGCTCTATTTAATACATTTTTCAAAACTATGGGACCTGAATAAAGTAAAAAAAGTCTAAATTCTGTTGCTTTCCAGTTTTGAAGTTCTTCAAGTGAACGCGGTTTACGATTGAACTCTACTGGAATAAATATTTTTAAGCTAAGAAGACGCTCTGAAATGATATTTCTTTTTTCGTGTGATAAACGTACTTGTAATGGACCGCCAAGCCAAGTAAACAATAATTTTCTAACAATACCTAAACAAATATTGTGCATATAATCCGTTGGAAAACATTTTATCATATCTATTGGTAAACGTAATAAAGGTGTTTGACTCAAATGATGTTTATCATCGGTATGCTCTCTAAATGATTCATTTGTACGTTTTAATGCTTTTAAATTTGGAAAAACAACTTTATTCTTATAATATTTACCTGGTTCTACACACTTGTCACAAGATGAATAACCTGTATGTTGTTCGGTACATTTTAAAAAAGCTCTAGCAGGCACATCGCATACAAAACTATGGATTTCAATAAAAAATCTTTTCCAAAACAAAATCCATGTATTACCATTTGATTAAGTTCAAGAATAAAATTATTTAAAAAACGATCAAGTGGTTTTGGTTTAGTAGTTCCACAAAAAACAGAAATAGCAAACGGTGGCACACCTGGAAAATTTTTTATAACACCTAAAATTGGCCACAATTGTAACTTTGAGCTTTTGAATAGAGGAATTCCGTCGATATTAAAACCAATCTTCAATTTTTCACTATCTTTCAAAACGTGTTTGATTTTATATGTATTTAAGCAATGTATTAAAGCGTATTCCAAACCAAAATAATAAAAATCACCCGTATCTAATTTTATTACATTTGGACTAAAAGTTGGAGTTTCCAATAATGTACGACTGTCAACCGGTAAAGAAGGATATGGAACAAGTATATGAAGTAGATCAGTTAAAGATGATCGTGATATATTATGCTTCACGGCCCATTCTCTTAATTTTTGGAAAACGTTATCCTCATTTTCGTTTTCTATTTCTGATGACGAATTTAAATCTTCGTTACTTATATGTAAAAAATTATATTCATTATTTAAACAAGTATTTCCCAAATATAAATTATCAAAATAAGTCTCATTTGTATTCTCAGTAAGTTGATTATTTTGACTATTAGATACTTCCGCTAAATTATTATATAAATTAAAAGATTCTTCTTGAGAAATAAAACGAATATTTGAATCATTACGAATAGTATTGAAAAATGTATGTACCCAGATAGCCAAGCCTTTTCGAACAGATTTTGCCAAACGTCTGCTACAAATTTTTGTCAGCAAAAAGATTCCAGATTGTATACAAAGTCTGTTATATCAAATAATAATAGCAGAATGTCAGCAGAAATGTTACAAAACGTGCTGACATAATTTGACAGCAGATCAGTAGCAGAAACCGAGCAGGATTTGCATAGAATTATTATAGCAGATAGCCAGCAAAAACCGAGCAGGATCTGCACAACGCAATTTGATGTCAAATTGATAGCAGAAATCAAGCAGGATCTGCGCGCCCGCAATCTGACGGCAGATTGGTAGCAGAAATCGAGCAGGATCTGCTAACATGACTTGACATCAGATTGTCGGCAAAAATCGAGCAAGATCTGCGTGCGCGCAATCTGATGGTAAATTGGCAGTAGAAATCAAACAGAAACTGCAGCTTTTAGCATTCATATAATTTATTGAAATAGTATAGTTTATTCGCTTACAGCTATGCGGCGCACTATTCACTTTCTATACCCACTTCTTTAACTCTTTTATATTGTTGTCGTCGCAAAACAAAATCTTTTCGCTTTTGTTTGATTTTAGACACTTTTATAATAATAAAAATAATAATAAAGGAACACAAAAACAAATAATTTAATGAGAAACTTTTAACTTAATCCTAATCTTACTAGTAATATAAAAAGTCTTGTTTATGGACCTTTTCTTTTATTTTCTTCTGTTAACCGTTGCTGAGCGTGTTTAAGTCAAATTTTAATTGCGTTTTCTACAACATTATCGGTAGCGGAAGATGATTGTATCTGTATTGCACCTATAATAAGAAAAAAATTATATTGTACATATTTACCTATTTTATCATATCATATTTTACTATATTATGATATTATCTATACATATTATCTAATTATATATAAACTAATATACTCACGAATTATCACTGTTTTTAATGTAAGAATTCCAAAAGTTTTTTTTTTTATGTCTTTGAGCAGCAAAATTATAATCTGTGGCTAATTCGTTAGTAAGAAGTTTTCGCAGGATTTTGTTTGTTCGTGAACTAATAGTAATACCTCCTAAAGTCGACAAATATAATGACTGCAAAATAAACAAATTATAAAAAATATAGATTGCTAAACTATAAAATCACTGGTTTATTCTTTCGACGTTTAGAAATTATATTTTTTTAACACAAAATTTTGATTTTTTGAAGAATATAAATAATTTTCAAGCGCTTTTATATCTTCGTGTATTTTAAGTGGAAATTTAACAGGAAAATCGGACGGCAATGAAATTATGCTATTAGAAATCGTTGCATTTACAAGTCCGCGAATTTCTTTCACTTCTTCTCTTGTTTTTGTTACTTCCCCAAAAGTTTGTACTATAAATATTTGTATGTATAAATAATAATAAAGAATATTACTAAAATCATTTCTAATTAAAATAAAATATACAT
>NW_021848554.1:0-540 GCF_003651465.1 Formica exsecta
ATTATTCATTTGATTATACGTTCGAAAAAACTTTTAAGTGCTAAAACAGGCCTTTATTCACACTCTCTAACAACGAGATTATTTTTCCAGAAGTAAAGTTAGAATTTTACATTCTCATTTTTAATGTACTCTGTTAAAATGAGCCTAATAAAAACTTATTTCATCTAGAATGCTATTCAGCTTTTATTGAGATGCACCATAAGAAAGAAAAGAAAAATATGATAAATAAATGGAGACGCTATTTGAGTATGTACATCAATTTCCTTATTGAAACAAAAATAAAAGGTAAATATTTTTTTAACAACGACAATAGATAAATAATCAAGACAAATAATTTTTATCTGTTTAAAGATAATATTTTTTTGTTTTTTTTATGGAAGATATGTATTTATAGACTGATATATTCATAAAAATTTATAAAAACAACTAACTTAATGAAATTAATCCTTAAAGTATAGTAGTTTTTTCTATTAATAATTACTAGTTTTTTTTCTTTACTTTATACACTGTTAAAGAACTCTCACAATGAAAAGAACACTT
>NW_021848555.1:0-1300 GCF_003651465.1 Formica exsecta
TTCAAGCCGGTGACAAAGGTAATGTTTAATGTCCAGAAATTGAAAGCCTTATAAATAAACCAAGTCGACTCGTTAAAAGGATTGAGAATTCAATGAATATGAACAATGCTGTTACAGAATATGACGAACCCGAAAGCGAATTGCTTACAGAAGATATAAATATTTTTCTCAAAGAATGTGATATTGAAGAAATTGAAAGTGTAAATCTGTTTGACAGCAGTTACGATGAAAATGCTATCGTATATTTTGCTGGATTTGTGGCACGACGAAGTATCGCAAAAAGCAATTGTGATCACTGTCGCAACGATATGATGAAAACTCCAATGGATAAATCGTCAGCAAATGAGAAATATATAGAATTTCGCGAATATGCAAATGAAGATGAAGATGCTCCGACAGCGACAAAATTAGTACGCCCAACAACTTTATTTACGAATATTACTAAAATACAGTTGATGACATTTAATCGTACGTAGGAATATTACTGGGCATCCACACAGATTCTTGATAAAATTGTGACTGAATCTATATACGCAACAGAAAAAACACATCCAGAATGGCTAGATAAAATGGAAAGTGTTATGATCATCGGATACAAGCGTTAAAATATATGATTACTATAAAATTATACTCTCGTACGAGATATAATAATCGTGCAGCAAAAATACCAGTTCATATACCTAATAGTAAATCTAATAGTAAAGTTAAAAAGTTTTTAAACAAATAAAAGATGTATTAATAAAGAAAGAAGAATAAAAAAGGGAGAAATGACGAAATATGGAACAAAAATAAAGCTAGAAGAAAAAAATCAATAATAATACAATTTAAAAATAAAACAGGGTATCGATCATACAACTATTTTCTATGACAAAAAGGTGAAATAAAAAATTTTCCCATTAATTTCAATGGCAAAATGTTCTATTTTACGTTTCTGCCTTAGAAAAAGGTTACATATCAATATCCAAAAAGATAAGCAAAAAAGAAAAAGAAAAATAAATGAAGTAACGTAGAACATGGTAAATATTATTTGGAAAAAATATTCAAATTTGTGTACTTATTCTTAATCTTCTCTTTATTATTTTATGTATCTTGCAGTTTTGTTATTGTGTAAAAAAATATTTACTGCTATTGTATCATGATATTACATTCATTATGAAAAATGTTTGCAAATGATGTTTTACTTTATCAGTCAGTATTATTTTATCGTAATGAGAAAAAGAAACATGAATTTTTCAATTTCTTAGAAGATTGCAATCATAGTTGAAATAATTACATAAATCGTTAACTAGCAGATCTCATC
>NW_021848555.1:1414-3051 GCF_003651465.1 Formica exsecta
ATATACATATATATCAATTTGTTAAAAAATTTTCACTTTTTTGGACATATGTCCTACGTTACAAGATAAAATGTTATTAAAAATATCATTTGGCAATCTTTCTAAATATATTTTATTCTATTGTAATAATGTCTTCATTTCAATTATAGCTCCTTTGCAAATTAAGTTGATGCACAAATTTTATTATATTTATTTAGAGAGATTATTATTAGCAAAATAATATTGACTATATATAACATATTGACTTTAAAATGATAAATTTATTTTAAAGAAGTCACGTTTTCGTCAAGACATGTTCTTCAAATAATTAATGGATAGAAAATTTTGTTTTATGTTATAATTCTGTTCCATAATGTGGATTGTAATTTTAATTCTCTGTTACGGAACAGAGGAATATTAGAACGGAATATTACATTCCAACTTTCATTTTGAGGAGGTCATGTTTTCGTTACGAAGACATGCGCTTAAAATAATGTATGGATAGTAATATTCTGTTTCATGTTATAATTCTGTTCCATAACATGGATGTACAGCAATATTCTGTTCCATGTTATGGAACTATACATTCATGTTATGAAACATTCCGCCTCCGGTGTAATGCTTTTGCAGTTCCCGGAGCACCTATCATATTGCACGAAGTAGAGAAGGGGTTTTTAGTCGGTAAGAATCCGACACTACCGGGGAGAACGGGCTTTCCGGTGTCTTTTGAAGATATCCCCACCCTCACAAAAAAATTGCATTCCATCTTTCGTTTTGAGGAAGTCATGTTTTCGTTACGAAGACATGCCCTTAAAATAATGTATGGATAGTAATATTCTGTTCCATATTATAATTCTGTTCCATAACATGGATGTACAGCAATATTCTGTTCCATAACATGGAACAGAATATTGCTATACATTCATGTTATGAAACATTCCGCTTCCGGTGTAATGCTTTTGCAGTTCCCGGAGCACCTATCATATTGCACGAAGTAGAGAAGGGGTTTTTAGTCGGTAAGAATCCGACACTACCGGGGAGAACGGGCTTTCCGGTGTCTTTTGAAGATATCCCCACCCTCACAAAAAAATTGCATTCCATCTTTCGTTTTGAGGAAGTCATGTTTTCGTTATAAAGCCTGCCCTTAAAATGACCGTTGGATACATACATAGAATTAAAAATATATAAAGTTAAAAATATACAAAGTGAATCTTACAGGAAAAATGGCGGCGTGGCCCCTCTCAGGTTTCTCTCTGCCAATAACCATGAAGCCGGAGTTTTGCATCGTCACCGCGCGAGGTCTCCAATGTTAATTTGGAGTTGTGCCTTTACTCGTCACTGTTGCTGACTGCCGACCCAAGAGAATTGTGTGAAATTGGTCTAAATATTACATTTATATTCATACTAGTATGACTGACAATACTAAACAATCGAAAAATGAGGCGGAAAATGAAGAATTAAATATTTTGTTGGATAGTAAGTAGTTCATATCTTATTCAGAATCATATTTTATTCAGAAAATATTTGGTTGGATAGTAAGTAATTCATATCTTATTCAGAATCATATTTTATTCAGAAAAAATCAAATCATCCTTTTACGCACACACATTAATTTTATAATCAATAAAAAAAATTATAATTCATAATTATATAATAGT
>NW_021848555.1:4278-7036 GCF_003651465.1 Formica exsecta
TACGAGATATTTTATTTTTTATATCAAAATATGTCAGATTAAAACATAAAATAACTCAAAAAGTACTTAATAAAAACATACTTTATTATATCATTTTGAAAAGCTCTTGAGATAAGCTACAAGAATATGTAATAAAAATGGGGGGTTCCATTTAAAAAAACATCGACCACATTGACCTCACCTTGAAAAGGTTACTCAAGGTCAAGTCCATATTATTATCATGTGGCCCCCTTGAAACCATGCAACTTTTGTCTGAAACGTTTTTCCATATCTTTCATATTTTTCGAGATATTTGCCTGGGGCGATTAAAATAAAACACCCTGTATATACACAAGATATATTACAAAATCTGCTTTTGATTGGGGCAATATCAAATTATTTTTTTTATAATTTAAAGATGACTTTTATAATAGAAGTTTAATTATATGCAATTTGCAATAAACTTTAATTGTACTTTATAGTGTATGTAATAAAATTTTAATTAAAAGTTAATTGCTAAGTATAGGGGAAGTATAATGATTAATTAATAATTATTATTAAATTAATAATATGTTGAATCATATGTTGAACGGAAAGTTCGTGCCGTTTTTTCGGTCTTCATTTGTTAGCAAAAAACGGAACGAACTTTCCGTTCAACCTAATAGAATATATAGAATATCCATCACCTGTATATTTCCCACAAGCTTGTCACTTTTGTACAATGTATTAATATTGCCAATGATATGGTCAAATCTGCCTGATGTTTCTGCAAGCACGTATATTTCACCTAACTGCCAACAATATTGTTCGCTTTATCATATATATAATATTAATTTTAAAGGAGCAAAAACAAATCTTAAGGATTACATTTATATTTCTCATCTTGGCATTCTGCGCAACTTGCAACAAGGCTTTAGTATAATCCGTATGATTCTGATCAGGTGTTTTAATAACGAGAGATCCTATATTTTCCAATTTTTCGATCACACTCGATGAACAGCTATCCATATCTCCTGTAATGAGATTAGGTATGTACTGCCTGTGCTCATCGCTTAATATGTCTATCCCATGCTCCTCCAAATACTTCAGCCATCTGTGCGTTCCGCCGTCGACGGTGACCGTGATTTGAGCTAGTCGTAAAATAATCACATATAAATTAGCTACGTAAATTATTTATGAATTATTATTGAAAAAATTGAGAAATTGTTTCGCAAAATATATATAGTGCGTATTTTCAATTGAAATACCTTTCTGCCAGAATGGGAGCATAATCTCGTGCTTCCAATATATGGGACAATTCAGCACGATCACCGCGTAATTGCAACACGTGTCATATTGAAATATATCGAACGGATTCCATGTTGTCCTGTTGGACTCCGATTCTTGTTGCATTGTGCGATGCGACGTAACGTGTTTCATCACTGAAATCACGTTAATCGGCGAATTAAGATTAAGCCGCAGGCGGGCATGACTTTGCGTAATCTAAAACTTTTTTGTGGTAA
The DNA here is from genome assembly GCF_003651465.1 of Formica exsecta. Classification (NCBI taxonomy): domain Eukaryota; kingdom Metazoa; phylum Arthropoda; class Insecta; order Hymenoptera; family Formicidae; genus Formica; species Formica exsecta. The sequence continues at coordinate 5,760 of NW_021848555.1, forward strand.
GCTCTTTATCATTCCACGAAATGTGACATCGAGCGGAAAGAGAAGGAATCTATTCCTAAACGCTCTTTCGCGAACGCCTCCGCATTCGTCCTTGACGATCTTACGTAATCGTAGTTTAACCTTGCCCATGACGAAACTCTGTTTTGGAAAGCGCATCGTCGTAATTGCGCATCGCGATAAATGCATCACCGGTCTCATGCCTGATTACTATGGATTATTTAGCCCGATAACCACGAACGCTGTTATCGGGTATTGACGCTATTTTATGTTAACGCTATTATCTAGTTATCTTGTATATATATATAAAATTTGATGTTTTTAGATTAATTTTTAAAAATTACCGCGACATATCGTGAAATATAGCTATCCAGAGATATTTTCACGGACATCACATTGCGAAATATCTCGTCAAAATCGGATGATATGCCGAGTATCTACTGACGAAATATTGAATATTGTGTTCGAGAAACACGCCGCCTCCGCGAAATGTCACTTAGCTGCACTCTCTGCACTTTCCCTTTAAAATGGAGCAAATGTACTCGCGCTCAAAAAAAAAAAATAGTAAGGAGAAATGTCAAAATATATAAAATGTAATTAAAAAAATGATTAAAAAATGCAAAAATATGTTTATTTCAGTTGCACTAGTTCAGAGTTTATCTTTTTCTCTCCCCATTGGAAAGAGAAAGATAAGCTCTGAACTAGTGCAGCCAGTTCAGCTATAAAGAACAGACCTCTACTACTTTAAGCGCAGAAAGTGCAAGAGTTCAATCAAAACAGACGTCAGACCTTGTAGTTCTGCAGTCATCTGCAGTTTGCCTGCAATTTGTTCGTACGACATTATAACATTCATAGAGTTCGTACGATTTATAATAACATTTTCACTCGCCCGTTTCAATTTTCAAATTGATATTACAATAATTCATTTTTGAAAAAACGTATATTAATAATTCGTTTCTGTGTAATTAATCTCTTTTTATAGATAATAACCGATGGGGTCGAAAATCTGGAAATGGAAAAATATACCGGGCATTCCAGGCCGATGCAACGATGTACTTTATACACCACCAAAGTTGCAGCCAACACACGATCTTCTTGTATTCTTTGGCGGTGATGTCCAAGTATGTTCAGGATTAGTCGATGAATAATTAATGTTGTATAATTTTTATTTTTATAATATATTCAGTTATTTTTTGGCTGTTTAAGCATAACATCTATTAAAGAGCTTGATATTTCTTACAATTATGACTGTAATTCTTGATGTTATTTTCTTCAATTTT
>NW_021848555.1:7074-12745 GCF_003651465.1 Formica exsecta
CTTGTGTTCAGGAGCCATAATATCTATTTTTATCAGCTTAATTTCTGAATTCTAACAAAGGACTCAGAATATTAAACTAAAAGATTGAAAAGTGAGTGGATCAATAAAAAATTGTCCATTTATTGACTTTTTGAAACAAAATAAAGAGTTCAATTTCTATACAAATCTTGAAATGTACGAATTATTAATAAATTAAATCATTTATTTAAATTTATATATTTAATTAATTATTTATAACTATGCCAATATTCAAATTTTATTGTATCTATATTAGTAATTACGCTTTGCAGGCGTGTTTTATCTTTACTGTGTTTTCGTCGTCACATGACAGCAGGCAATGCTCGACTTTTGCTGCGTTTCTGCCATCACGTTGTAACGACAGGCCATGCTTGATATCTGCCGCATTTCTGCCGTCAGATCTGATATGGCGGACTTCGCTCGATATTTGTTACATATCTGTTGTCACGACGTAATAGCAAATAATACTCAATTTTTGCTCCATTTTCTGTTATATTATATTGGCAAGCCGTGCTGCCAGAAATTAAGCTTAATGAGAACGCAGCAGAGCGGAATCTGCTACGAAGTCATGATTGAATTTGCTGGCATACTGCTAGCATTTTGCTATCTGGGTAATTATACGAAGGTGAGGGAAGGCAATTAAGAGCCAGCGCGATAATTTGTGTGCGCAAATTTTATTATAATCGAATTATATTAACATAACAAAGTAGCGATAAATTTAATAATAAAAAGCGCTTTTTATGTTAATATAATATGTTGATTATAAAATTTGCGCATAAATTACCGCGCTGGCTCTTAATTGCCTTTCCTTCACTTTCATCACTTTTGTATAATATTCATAAGAGCCTTTATTGTTTCATTTTACTTTCAATTATGTAATTAATTTAATATTGTTCAATATAATACATAAAAAATAAAAAATTTTTGCTGTTTATTGGATCTCGTGAAATAATATAGGACCTCCAATTGGTCATTTTGCTATTTGGATATAACCTTAATACAAGTTACAGAAGGACTTTATTTAGACGACTTTAGGACGTTTTCAAAATAAAGTCTGGCTAGTCTAAAAAAAGATCCTCCGAAAGATGAAATAATTGTGATTGGCTTAGAACATATATAAATGGAAGAGGAATGACTATTGTTCTCGAAAAAAAAGACGTCCGGAGGAAGTGAGAAAGAAAATCATAGTTGCCTCTCTCTTGTTCATCGACATATAATACTGGATGGAGCATGGAACATGGAACCGAAACCGTGTTGACAGACGTAGGCTGCGGTCGGGAAGACACTAGAAATGCTTCGAAGCGTTTGATTGACCAATCAGGACAAAAAGAGTAAAGATTTGTTTATCCTGATTGGTTAATGCTTCGAAGCATTTCTAGCGTCTTCCCTACCGCAGCCGTAGAAAGAGACAAGACAATGTGTGGATAGTAGCGGCTCAAAAAGCTATGGGGTCATGAAGCATCTCAAAATTTTATACATCTTTGTTTAACCCACTTGTTTTGGACGATAAACAGGCAGAAATTATATTACAAATTATTTGTAACATATACAGGTTGTGTCAAAAGTCTGGACACACTCAAATATCTCGTAAACGTTGCATTTTAGAGAAAAATATTTCAGACAAAAGTTGTAAGACATAAAAAGACGCATTCAACGGTAATAGCTGTTTGACCTTGGATGGCGTTGCCAAGGTCAGATCAAGGTCAAATTGAATTTTTTTAATGGAATTGCCTACTTTTTATTGCATATTCTTGTAGCCTTTCTCGAAAGCTTTCCAAAACATTATAATAAAGTATTTTTTCATTAAGTATTTTTTGAGTTATTTTATATTTTAATCTGACACATGTAATCCATACAATACTCGAAACGGAAAACCACCGACTTCTTGAATGGCTCCATGATATTGAGGACTCAAGCTCATTTCCTCGATCGAACGGACAAGATCACGACTGTCTTGTTTGCTAAGATCAAGGTCTTTGTCGAATGCTTCCTTTTTTGCTTGACGAAGAACGTTTGTCCGTGGTATAATTGGGGGTTCTATATCGCCTGGTAACATATAATTTTGTGCCTCACGTTTTCTGTATTTCTCACTTCCTTCACTGTTTAAAACATGATATGCGTCAATTCTCCTTTTTCCATTAAACGGTCGTTTAACAATGTCATGTTTTTCTGCACGAGTATCGTGTGTATTAATAGAAAATCTCACACCGTTTTCATTGATTTTCTTTGTACCTAATCCTTTAATGTTATTGCCACACTTTTTGCTTTTACAAACGCCAACGAAGTTAATGGTATAAAATTCGACATGTAATTCATTCATAGTTTTTTGAATTTTTCCTCGTTTAAATATAAAAGCGCAAGGCATGCGGAACTGCGACCACACATAGCAAAAGCTATAACATTAGTCCACACGCCTGGTTTCAGTTTAAGATGAGTGTCTGAATTTGCTGGTTTTATTTCTATCCATTGTTCTTCTGTGAGAATCATGTGTTTGATTGACTCATTATGATTGAAATTTGAGTCGAAGCTACTCTCCGAATCACTGCTTTTGTGACTTTTTGTAAAGTCGCAATCTTTGCATTCATCCTGAAAATTGTTGTTGCAGTCTTCTTTTTGCATTATTATTCCCATTTCTTCTCTCGCTTTGGTCAAGATGTTCCTTCTGTCGTTCACAACATTTGTATAAACGCATTGAAAATCCCATTCATACCCTAAGTCCTTTAAAGCAACTGACATTAATTTCCATATTTGATCTGACCATCGAGGCGGTTCGTCAGTACTTAGAAGATGAATGAATTGCTTCACCACTATGACAGCAACCTCCACAGGAACATTGCAGACGCACGGCATCGTATGCCAGTAATTCTGTTGACAACATTAAAAACTGTTAAAAACATTGATCGCAAGAAAAATCTATTATTTTTTAGTCGGTTAAGCATTAAACAATTTATTCATTTAAGTATTTAAATCACCTTAAATTCAAAATTAATTAAGATAAATATTTAAAATGTAGCGACAAACATTATTATTTAGATTTCTTACGTAGTAGTAGTTTATTTACATTTATTTGCTATTTGTACTAAATTACTAATTTTTTAAACAGACATTAAAAGGTCAGCGGCACTGAGTTGATACTGAATATTTTTTTATTATTCTTAACAATAATCATTTGGGAGTTTGACAAAAATCTCATGTTTTAATAAAGGTTTCAGTTTTCTGTTTTAAAATCTGCTAAATTGAAAGCCAAGACTCGGTAGTAAATATAAGTTTAAAGCAAATATAAACATTTTTTTGATAGCTAAATCTGAAGAAACTTACACTGGATTTAAGTATAGTGCTGAGATTTTTATGTATTGATAAAGAACAAACAGAATACTGAAACAGAAACAGAATACCTGCTCATTCGATTCCATTGTCCAAATACTAGTGACAGCAGGGATCGATAACGATGATCCATATTTGATTTGACCATCGAGGCAGTTCGTCAGTACTTAGAAGATGAATGAATTGCTTCACCACTATGACAGCAACCTCCACAGGAACATTGCAGACGCACGGCATCGTATGCCAGTAATTCTGTTGACAACATTAAAAACTGTTAAAAACATTGATCGCAAGAAAAAGAATTTGTTGGCTCAAAAAGCACAAATTTTAATCGATTGTTGTATGCCAAAAACACAAAAAACCACGAATCAAGAACACATCACAAATAAGATCTTCTCGTATACAATCGACGCGGAAAATAACATCGCCACTTGATTAAACAAATATTGCAAACAAACCCGAGCCGAACGAATCATCTACCATTCTACAATAGCACCGAATCACACCAACATCTCCAAAAAAGGATTTAGAGCGCTGGAAGAAGCGTTGGGATTCTGGTCACCAATATATAACATAAGTTGTCGCGACGGATGTTTAGGAAAATTAATAACTTGTACAAGTCAACTGGGTGAACATATCTTTATAGAACTCGATGTACGTCATCATCATAATTAAAAACAGTCTCTGCTGTTCTTTGGGAGAATTTCCAATTATGATGAATCTCCACCCGAGCAATGAAACATCGAATTTTGAGTATAGGTACATTTAATTTTATTATCTAATCTAATGATTAAAATTATCTAATCTATATAATCTAATGTTAAGAGTTGTCTATGTGCCCAGTAAGCAAAATGCGCGCAATATGCCAGCAGACTGGCAACAGACTTCCTCAGCTCTTGTTAGCAATTTGGCATCTGTTATGTCCGCATTAGGCTAATGATCTGCCAGCAGAGCCTGCTCACAGAATCTGAGACTTTACTTGTCCGATTTTCCAAAAATTAGTTCAATATCTGAATTCCCCTGTATGGGAGTCGTATCAGAAATTAAACTGATAAAAATAATTAAAATGTCATTAATCGCATTTTGCAGTCTTTATATACGCTCATGACAATCATATCAATATCATATCATCATATCAATCTGCCATCAGATTGCGCGCGCGCAGATCTTGCTCGGTTTTTGCAACCATTCTGACGTCAAGTCATGTTAGCAAATCTTGCTCGTTTTCTGCTATCATGATTTGCTTTCGACAGACTTGGCTATCTGGGTGTGTACTTTTAGTTTTTTTAGATTTCATCACATTACTAAAAAAAAATCTGACTAAGACATTACGCAGTTTATTTATTATTTCTGGAAAAAAACCATTTGTGCATTTCATATCCGTAATGCTGGCAGTATACTTATTAGAATAATAAAGAATAAAAAAGCAAAAGTAATAGTTGGAATAAATTAATTGAAATAAAATAATTTTCCTTTAAGTATGATTGAATGTAAAGAATAAATGTAGATATAGCAAATTCGAGAAAACAATTTTAAAATATATATACTTATAGGATGCTTTTCATTTAGCGACACAAATCGACAGAACGTCATTCTATTCTTATCCTCATAGAATGTAGAACAAAGATAGAATGACGCTTGTGTCGACTTGTATTGCTAAATGGAAAACATCCATAGTTACACTGCTCAAATATAACGAAAAACCATTTTTCTTGCATCTGTTTTAGGTTAGACTGGTGTTGTTGAATATTTGCTTAGTCACTACATCGCACATTGTTTGCGTATTGGCGTATTTTGGCAAAAAAGTATGCAAATCCAAATCAACAACTCGCATTGAGCCACACTTGGCCATATATATATACACAAAGATAAATAAATAATATATTTATTAGAGGTTATTAACAGCAAAGGTAAATATAGCGAATAGAGGACCCAATGACCTTGACCTTGACATATGTTATCAAGAATATAATTCTGAGTAACTTTTTTTTCTAATTTAATCGTCGCTCGTTGCTTATTAAAAAGTTATTAACAAACAAATATTTGTAAAAATCAAGATTTATACATAGTCTGACAATGAAAAACTGAATATTTAAATTAGTTTACAGAAATAGTCCTACGTATACTACACATATAAACTGAAATAAACACAAGTTTTTACATATATAGGGTGTTCAAAAATAAAATATAAGGGTAAATAGGGGACCCAGCCCCAATGACCTTGACCTTGACATATGTTGTCAAGGACATAATTCTGAGTAACTTTTTCTTCTAATTTAATCGTCGCTCGTTGCTTATTAAAAAGTTATTAACAAACAAAAATTTGTAA
>NW_021848555.1:15922-22298 GCF_003651465.1 Formica exsecta
GATCAATGTCCACGAGTAGCAATCTGCCTTCATTGTTATTTTATCTTACGCATCAGAAAATTTTCAAATTTTTTATGTTTACTCATACATCTTATTGATTATTTTATTTTTTTTTAATTATTATTTACGCAAGAATTTGAAAATTGTTGCTATCGGCGGATATTACCTTGATGCATAATTACGGTTATGAATGCGCAAATATAATTATACTTACCCAGTGAGCAATATGTTATCAAAAGAAATTCATAAAGTACTCAAGTTTAAGAGTCGGACTTCCGAAAACACCATCAAAATGATAATATTATGATATCAATAAGTCCTCCAATGCGTCGATTTTAGAGGAAAGAAAGACATCATATAATTGACATCTAAAAGAATTCCACAATCTGACTTCTTTTAAATATCAAAAAAATGTCACCGTTAAGAACCGTTCTATTTGTAGTATTATATTTTTGGGCGAGTTTTTTAATTCATCGATTGATCAATCGCATATGATGCGCAAGTACAGCAAAGTCCTGTATTTGCTACATTTGTGCATCATGCGATTGATCAATCGATGAATTAAAAAACGCCCTTTACATTTTTTGAAGACATAACCCAACTTCTTAGGTTGAATATAGAAATAACAAAAATATATATGAAAATTTTAATATATTTTATGCTCAAATACATATTTAATGATAACAAATTTAAGAAATTAGGTTCTCGAGTGACATCACAAATTCTAATAATCGCGGGCTAGTAAGAGCCAGAACGCGGATGGCAGTGCGTCAGTTTCATAGAAAAATAAGTTTTCTATGAAACTGAATATGTGCACAGGGCACGAAATTTACTTGGTGTATACCAAGATTTTTTAAAAATTAATCTCAATTCGAGATTTATAATAATCCCTCTTTACCCCCCTGGAGAGACGAAGGCGAGAAAAATATCGGGGCGAAGTCGCTGAATCGGGAATCGAACCCGAGTCTTTCGCTTGCCGGGCGACTGCTCTTACCTCTGAGCTATTCAGACCCCACACCACCGATACTTCTCATTTGCCTTATAATATCTATTACTATTAACGCCATCTTTCAGCCGGCGTGAACTAACAAATTTAAGAAATTAGGCGCTCCAGTGACATCACAAATTCTAATAATCGCGGGCTAGTAAGAGCCAGAACGCGGATGGCAGTGCGTCAGTTTCATAGAAAAATAAGTTTTCTATGAAACTGAATATGTGCACAGGGCACGAAATTTACTTGGTGTATACCAAGATTTTTTAAAAATTAATCTCAAGATGGCGTTAATAGTAATAGATATTATAAGGCAAATGAGAAGTATCGGTGGTGTGGGGTCTGAATAGCTCAGAGGTAAGAGCAGTCGCCCGGCAAGCGAAAGACTCGGGTTCGATTCCCGATTCAGCGACTTCGCCCCGATATTTTTCTCGCCTTCGTCTCTCCAGGGGGGTAAAGAGGGATTATTATAAATCTCGAATTGAGATTAATTTTTAAAAAATCTTGGTATACACCAAGTAAATTTCGTGCCCTGTGCACATATTCAGTTTCATAGAAAACTTATTTTTCTATGAAACTGACGCACTGCCATCCGCGTTCTGGCTCTTACTAGCCCGCGATTATTTGAATTTGTGAGTTCACTCGAGAGCCTAATTTCTTAAATTTGTTAGTTCACGCCGGCTGAAAGATGGCGTTAATAGTAATAGATATTATAAGGCAAATGAGAAGTATCGGTGGTGTGGGGTCTGAATAGCTCAGAGGTAAGAGCAGTCGCCCGGCAAGCGAAAGACTCGGGTTCGATTCCCGATTCAGCGACTTCGCCCCGATATTTTTCTCGCCTTCGTCTCTCCAGGGGGGTAAAGAGGGATTATTATAAATCTCGAATTGAGATTAATTTTTAAAAAAATCTTGGTATACACCAAGTAAATTTCGTGCCCTGTGCACATATTCAGTTTCATAGAAAACTTATTTTTCTATGAAACTGACGCACTGCCATCCGCGTTCTGGCTCTTACTAGCCCGCGATTATTTGAATTTGTGAGTTCACTCGAGAGCCTAATTTCTTAAATTTGTTAGTTCACGCCGGCTGAAAGATGGCGTTAATAGTAATAGATATTATAAGGCAAATGAGAAGTATCGGTGGTGTGGGGTCTGAATAGCTCAGAGGTAAGAGCAGTCGCCCGGCAAGCGAAAGACTCGGGTTCGATTCCCGATTCAGCGACTTCGCCCCGATATTTTTCTCGCCTTCGTCTCTCCAGGGGGGTAAAGAGGGATTTTAAGTCTTTAAAAAGTCCTCTTAAAGAGCTCATCCTCTCAATAATGCTCACTGGGAGGATGCTTTTCATTTAGCGACACAAATCGACAGAACCCCAGTCAGCCACGTCTGTTCTAACAGATATTGCCAAGTGCTTGCTACAAATTATTGTCAGCAAAAAGGCTACAAATTTGGTGCAAGAGTTGTTATTACCGATTAAGCTGGCAGATTGCCGGCAAGAACCAAGCAAAGCTTGCTAACATAACTTTTATTTAGATTTTATCACATTACTCAAAAAAAATCTGACTAAGACATTACGCAGTTTATTTATTATTTCTAGAAAAAAACCATTTCTGCATTTCATATCCGTAATGCTGGCAGTATACTTATTAGAATAATAAAGAATAAAAAACGTAACGAAAAACCATTTTTCTTCCATCTGTTTTAGGCTAGCTGGTGTTGTTGAATATTTGCCTGGTCACTACATCGCACATTGTTTGCGTATTGGCGTATTTTGGCAAAAATTTGATGGATTGGACAAAAAAGTATGCAAATCCAATTCAACAACTCGCATTGAGCCACACTTGGCCATATATACATGAAAAGATAAATAAATAATATATTTATTAGAGATTATTAACAGCAAAAATTATTATCCCGATATTAACCCTCCGCATGAATATCCCGAATAATTATAACAAACGTTATAAATAGATTATTTACCATCAACAAACGATTTCGCATCGATTAAGCACTGCATTGAGTAAAAATGTTATAAAAATAAACTTTTTGCAACTTAGGTAAAATGACCGCGCAAGAAATTATTAGATAAGAAAGAGAAATTACTAGATTTTTACTTTTTAACTAGATATGATTTTAAGTTTATTTTTCAGAAACGATGATCTAACGAACGTTCTAATTAGTATATTCGTGACCAACAAACGATTCCGCGTCGATTGACCCTCTGCAAAACTTAATGAATCAAAATTAAAAATGGGGGGCTAACTTCACGATCATTTCCCTAGAAAATTACTAAATATGGTTTTTAGCTTTTATTTAAGAAACGGCGATCTAACAAACATTCTAATTAGTATATTCGTGACCAACAAACAATTTTGCGTCGATTGATCTTCTGCAAAACTTAAATAAAATTGAAATTAAAAACTGGGGGCTAACTTTACAGTCATTTTTATTTTTTGTTTTGCAGCCAGAGGCTGATCTAGCAAACGTTTTAGTGCCGATTTACAATAGATGGTTTAAGCCCTAAGCCTTAAGAAATTGACTAATCACAGTCGAGTATTCTCCTTATACTTGATTGTGATTGGTCAATTTCTTAAGGCTTAGGGCTTAAATCATCTATTGTACACTGGCACTTAGTTAATCTAACAATCACCTACAAACGATTTACAAACGATTTAAAAAAAAAATTCAAAAAGTCAAAATCGGGGAGCCAAGTTCACGGAGCTCCGAGATACGGCCTGAAAATGCTTTCTGGCCTCTCGTGGCAAAAAGCAGTAATGCAACAAGACTAACGGGCGCCCATTTTCGAGAATTTTTTATTTGCATACATACATATATGCATACCCAGTCAGCCACGTCTGTTCTAACAGATATTGCCAAGTGCTTGCTACAAATTATTGTCAGCAAAAAGGCTACAAATTTGGTACAAGAGTTATTATTGCCGATTAAGCTGGCAGATTGCCGGCAAAAACCAAACAAAGCTTTTTGTCATGAGTGTATATAAAGTCTGCAAAATGCCACTAATAATATTGTAATATATCTATTTTTATCAGTTCAATTTTTGACCCGATTCCCATACAGGGAATTCGGATCGAACTGATTTTTGGAAAATCGGACAAATAATTGTTCGATTTTCACTTATTAAGAGCTAATTTAGGATGTCTAATTGATCATTTCATGACCAAAATTTATCGTCATTTTGCTATTTAAGATTAAGATTTTAAATCCATTTATAAATTATCATTTTATATAAATGGCTAAAACTGCAGATTTTGTTCAATTTTTGTTGCCAATCTGGCGTCAAATTGCCCTGCGCAGATCTTGCTCGATTTCTGCCGCCAATTTGACATCAAGTCATGTTAGCAAGCTTTGCTCGGTTTTTGCCATCAATTTGCTGTCAGGTTATGTTCACAAGCTTTGCTGGCAAAAGCTTATTGCGGACACAGATGGCACCGGATTTGTCACCAAGTTTTGACCAAATTTGATGCCAATTTGGCGACAATTTGCTATCAAAATCTGCTGACATAATTTGATAGCAAATTGAAGTCAAAAACCGAGCAAAGCTTACTGACATGACTGACATTAGATTGTCGGCAGAAACTGAGCAAGATCTGGCGTGCAGAATCTGACGGCAGATTGGCAGCAGAAACTGGACAGAATCTGCAAATTAACTATTATTTAAAATAGTATAGCTCAGTTGCTTACCGCTACGCGGCGCGTTATTCACTATCTATACCCGTATTCAAGTTTTTGTCATGAGTGTATATAAAGTCTGCAAAATGCCGCTAATAATATTGTAATACATCTATTTTTATCAGTTCAATTTTTGACCCGATTCCCATACAGGGAATTCGGATCGAACTGATTTTTGGAAAATCGGACAAATAATTGTTCGATTTTCACTTATTTGGACAATTTCTGTCCGAAAAAATCTTTAACATAATAAATGAAATTATTTAAATTTATTTATATGTTTTAACATATTAATATATGTTATTATTATATATTAATACTGTAATTGGTCTTATTTTTACCGTTAAAAGAACATCAGAAAATGATTTTCCGTGAATGTAATATATGACGTCATTTTCGGGTCTCATAAGAGCTAATTTAGGATGTCTAATTGATCATTTCATGACCAAAATTTATCGTCATTTTGCTATTTAAGATTAAGATTTTAAATCCATTTATAAATTATCATTTTATATAAATGGCTAAAACTGCAGATTTTGTTCAATTTTTGTTGCCAATCTGGCGTCAAATTGCCCTGCGCAGATCTTGCTCGATTTCTGCCGCCAATTTGACATCAAGTCATGTTAGCAAGCTTTGCTCGGTTTTTGCCATCAATTTGCTGTCAGGTTATGTTCACAAGCTTTGCTGGCAAAAGCTTATTGCGGACACAGATGGCACCGGATTTGTCACCAAGTTTTGACCAAATTTGATGCCAATTTGGCGACAATTTGCTATCAAATTGCTATCTGGGACTTGGTAATTTGTTGCTTTTTATTACTATCGATACTTTGTGTATCATATCAGCAGGATAGAGATGAAATAGCACGATTGCCAATCTTTGTTTGACATTATTTTTTAACAGTCGTAATTGCAGTTTTGTAGATTAACGATTATCTTTCTTCAATTGTACCAATATTGTGTTTATTTTTTGTTATAAACATTATTATTTCATTTTATGTGAGAATTACATTTTAAAACAATTGTTAAAATTTTGAAGGCCATTTCGTAACACACATATATTTGTATATTATAAAAAATTTATCTTATGTATATGTTCCCAGCAAGCAAAATGATGCAAACTTTGCGCAAAGTTTGCAGCAAACCCGAGCATGCCTTTACAGCAAAATTGTGACAAGGTGTGTCCGCAAAAAGCTTAGCTTTTGCTGGCAAGGCTTGTCGCAATAGTGTGATACACATTTTGCGCAAATAATAGAGCAAATCTTGCCGTGCACGGCATGCTAAAAATCAAATACGAGATGGATGCATATAGCGCGTCGCATAGCGATGAATAAACGATGTTTGCTACAAAATTGTTGTCAAAATTAAAGCATACCTTGTCGCAAAGCTTTGGCAAAACGTGATTTTAACATTCTTGGCTATCTGGGTTAATATGTATGTATCTTGTAATAAACCAATGATAGCTATGAAAAGCTATTATTATCTTAAGTATTTTTTTTAAATTAACAGCCTTTACCAAAAATGTATTTTAATATTTAAATATATATATTCAAATGTGTTATATTAAAAAGAATTATGTTGTTTAAACTATTTTATTAATTATATTAAGTTGAACGGAAAGTTCGTTCCATTTTTTGCTAACAGATGAAGACCGAAAAAACGGCACGAACTTTCCGTTCAACCCAATATACATATACATAT
>NW_021848555.1:22595-29640 GCF_003651465.1 Formica exsecta
ATAAAATAGTTTAATCAATATATTTTTTTATAAAGGTTGTTAATTTAAATAGAATACTTAAGATAAAAATTATTATTGATTTATTACAAGATACACATGTATTAACATATATATAATAGGATAAATTTTTTATAATGTATATGTGTGTTACAAAATGGCCAACATATTTCCAAAATTTTAACAATTGTTTTAATTAAAAAATACCCAGTGAGCAATATGTTATCAAAAGAAATTCATAAAGTACTCAACCCAGTGAGCATTATTGAGAGGATGAGCTCTTTAAGAGGACTTTTTAAAGACTTAATTAAATTTTCTTAGAAATGATATCAGTAAGTTATCTTTTTGTAAGATATCTTTCACAATAGCTCTTTATGATATCTCTTCATAGATATCTCTAAAGTCTCTAGCAAGCGTGCCATTTAAGATATTTTACGAAAGCCGCACACATGCGCAAGCAACGTACATGTGAACTAGAGACCCTGTGTCTAGTGTGAACTGCGTGCCGCTGCATGCTCTGGATTTCAAAGAGATAGCATTTCTTAAATATTAACGTTTTTAAGATAATCTTTCTTTCTTAAATTATAAATATTATTAAATATGTATTTGAGCATAAAATATATTAATATTTTCATATATATCATATTTTTGCTATTTCTATATTCAACCTAAGAAGTTGGGTTATGTCTTCAAAAATGTAAAGGGCGTTTTGTAATTCATCGATTGATCAATCGCTTGCTTGCGCATGTGTACGGCGTTCGTAAAATATCTTAAATGGAACGCTTGCTAGAGCCTTTAGAGATATCTATGAAGAGATATCATAAAGAGTTCTTCTGAAAGATATCTTACAAAAAGATAACTTACTGATATAATTTCTAAGAAAATTTAATTAAGTCTTTAAAAAGACCTCTTAAAGAGCTCATCCTCTCAATAATGCTCATTGGGTATAATTCTCACACAAAATATAATGTTTATAACAAAAAATATAAAAAATATTTGTGCAGATGTCTGTGGAATTGAACTTGAGTCTACTGCGTGATAGACTGAACATCTTGCACTTCGCCATTACGTATTACTTACATATGCTTTCATGCTATTAGTATACTTATGTATTATATTATTATGTAGTATATGTATTTCCGCGATATCAATACAATTGAAGAAAGATAATATAATTGTTAGGGCCGTGGCACATACCCACTCGGCATGTAATATTGCTGAAATACTGTAATGTTCGGAAATGGTACAAAAATATTTCATTAATATTTCAATTGTAACTTTGCATCCGAAATATTTCGGAAATGTACCTGTACCATGTTTTTTAAAATATTGCATTTGCAATATTTCTGAAATCTTTCAGAAAGTCTTTTTGTAACTAGTATTAAGATTATAGTTCATTTGCTTACCGCTATGCGGCGCGCTATTCACTGTTTGTACCCGTATTCAAATTTTTGTCATGAGCGTATATAAAACCTGCAAAATGCGGTTAATAATATTATAATTATTTTTACTAGTTTAATTTCTGATGAGATTTCCGTACAGGGAAATTCAGATATTGAACTGATTTTTAGAAAATCGGACAGATAAATGTCCGATTTTCACTTATTCGGACAATTTCTGTCCGAATCAGTGAAAATCGTTCGTTATTATCTGCTTAAAATATAAAACAGAAATTAACTTCCATATAAATAAAATCTTTAATTTTATAAATTAAATTATTTAAATTTATCTATAATATATATCACATTAATGTATATTGTTATATATTATTACTGTAACTGATTTTAGTTTTGCCGTCAAACAAACATCAGAAAATGACGTCTGGTGGATGTGACATATCGACATCATTTTCGAGTCTCATGAGACCTAACTTAGGATATTTAAGTTATCATTTTGTGACCAAAATTTACCGTCATTATGACGTCAGTTCGCTACTTGGGATATGTTTCAGAAATATTTCAGTAATATTACCGAAAGGTTGCATTTGAAATGATTGCGGACATTGAAACATTGCAGAAATGTTGCAGAAACGGTCGTGAAATATTTGTGTAATATTGTTGAAAGGTGTAATATTTCAAATGGAATATTGCAGCAATGTATCAGAAATATTACATGCCGAGTGGGTAGAAAAATTTAAGCAGTAAGAGTGCGAACCCATGCAGCGGATTAGCGTAACACGGAACGAGAGCGGAACCTATCACGAGCGTTCCACAGTTTCGTTCTGTATTCAGTAGTTTCTAGCGAAATAGGTTTTACAGATTGCGTAATGTATATACACATCTCTACATATACACATGGTAGTAAAAGCTAACTTCAAACTCTACGCTGTCAATTTAACAAAGTATATGTGTACATTCATACAGTTCCGTCATTTGCGTTACGTGGATTTCAAGTCCCTACATCCCCATGGAGCGGAATGAGCGCAAGCAGAACGAGCAGAACGTCTCTAAAATGACTTTTAAATATTGTTTTTATTGGTCGTTTTTTATTATTGTGTACATAAATATTGAAATTAATGCGTTCTTATTGGAAATATTGATTAAAAATGTTAAATAAGTTAAATAAGTTTTATTGCGGTTTTAACTCTTTTGAAATAATGACTCGTGATTGGTTGCGCATTGGTCCGCGGTGCGCTCATTACGCTCTATGGGGATGTAAGAACTTGGGGTGCGAACCCATGCAGCGGATTAGCGTAAAGGCCCATCTACATAGGACGCAACACGCCAGACGCAAGCAAAATCGACCAATCATAATCGAATATTCTCTAATACGGGCTTAACGCGGAACAAGAGCATGACCAATCGCGAGCGTTCTGCAGTTTTCGCTACGCTCACGATTGGTCCGCTCTT
The DNA here is from genome assembly GCF_003651465.1 of Formica exsecta. Classification (NCBI taxonomy): domain Eukaryota; kingdom Metazoa; phylum Arthropoda; class Insecta; order Hymenoptera; family Formicidae; genus Formica; species Formica exsecta. The sequence goes on from NW_021848555.1 coordinate 25,442, forward strand.
GTTCCGCGTTACGCTATTCCGCTGCATGGGTTCGCACCCTTGGAATCCACGTTGCAAAAACTGCGGAACGCTCGTAATTGGCTCCGCTCTCGTTCCGCATTACGCTATTCTGCTGCATGGGTTCGCACCTTAAGACATAAGATTTAAGAATTTCAACCATACGGAATTTTCAGCGTAGCTTACGTTTCAATATGGCTGCCTTACTGTTCGACCGTGATTGGTCAATTCGCTTACGTCTTAAGTCTTATTGTTTAAGTTTTTCTATGTGCCACGGCTCTTAATGCCCGATCTACAATGAGTCATTAGTCTTTAGTCGCAAGCAAATTGACCAACCACAGTCGATTATTCCTGGAATATTCTTGGAATAATAGACTGTGGTTGGTCAATTTGCTTACGACTAACGACTTATTGTAGACCGGGCTTAAGGCCATCACACACAAAATTCCGTAAGGACATAAGACGTAAGCGTAAGAAAATGGACCAATCCCAATCGAGTATTTGGTTCTCCGTAATCTCTCCACTTTTATGGAAAGCCCAAGACTTGATTGGGATTGGTCAATTTTCTTACGCTTACGTTTTATGTCCTTACGGAATTTTGTGTGTGATGGCCTTTAGTCTATGAAACTGCAATTACAACTGTTAAAAAATAATCTCAAACAAGGATTGACAATCGTGCTATTTCACCTATATCTTGCTGATATGATACACGAAGTATCGACAGTAATAAAGCAACAAATCACCAAGTCTAAAGCCCGTATCAGACTACACATTGAAGATTGAGATTGAAGATTCAAGATTGAAATTTGACCAATCAGGACAAAGAAATTTTAGTCTCTTTTGTTCTGATTAGTCAAATTTTAATCTTTAATCTTCAATCTTCAATTTTCAATGCGTAGTCTGATACGGGCATAACAGGCACCCGTGTCTTACATATTGTATATTTGTGTTCAGTCTGTTACTTATTATCCTAATTATTATTGATCATCATACAATATTTAATTGCACGTACAATTTTAACTATAATTTAAACATATATATGCACATATGTATATATGCAAATATAAAATTCTTAAGAAATGGGCGCTCGTTAATTTTGTTGCATTATTACTTTTTGCCACGAGAAGCCAGAAAGCATTTTCAGGCCGTATCTCGGCCGTAAAGTGATATGCTAGAGGAACAAGGATAGCGCGCGATTGTCGCTCCTTGTCTAACATCATCTCCCAACAATCGCATCCGTGTGCTCAACATATCAGTGTGTGTCTTCACGGATGCTGCACATATACACGATGAAAGAGAGACAATGACAGGACGATAATCTCTCCTTGTCAAGCGGTCAGTTAGCGTTTTCGAATGTAGCAGGTTTAATCGCTCTCAGAGCGATTAATGACGTCATTGCATCGTCTCTGCCAATAAAAGGTTTGAATTCATAGTAAAATATAGTGATTAATTGAACTGGGTTGGGTTAACCCGTTCATTCGAAAACGTTATATGTTACCACGGAAATTTCTCCATGAGCTGCTCCTTAGATATAGATCTAGTGAGATCGCTTATTCTATATTTTGCATCGAAGAAGTTATATTACTTCATGAAACTTTTTTTGATAAATTCTTTATATAATTACGCAGTCCTGTACAGAGCCGGATTTCGCATTTTGGTTCTTAAAAATTTAATTTAATAAATGAAATACAGCTCATGGCCAACTGCACTTAATCCGCCATGAGCTGTATCTTTTTTGTCAACTTATAAAATATTATTTTAACACTTTTTTCCAAAAAATAGCTCTGTATAGAACTGCAGACAATCCTACTGATTACAAATATCACAATTTTAATATGATTCTCTTTATTTGTTGGCTGTAATACGGGAGAAGCGAATCCGTAATTCACGGCTATCCGCGAGAGATATCCATCGTCTCTCCTGCCGACCCTTAAGGCCATCTCACGTGAAAAAATTTTAGTCGTAACCGTAAAGCCGTAAGCAAATCAACCAATCACAGTTCAAACATTTTTATTACGTTTTAGAATACTTGATTATGATTGGTCGATGTGCTTACGGCCTTACGATTACGACTAAAACTTTTTAACGTGCAATGGTCTTTATAGCATTTTCGTAGCAGATTTAATCGTTCTCACAATCAGAGCGATTAATGACGTCATTGCATCGTCTCTACCAATAAAAGGTTTGAATTCATAGTAAAATATAATGATTAATTGTACCGGGTTGGGTTAACCCGTTCATTCGAAAACGCTATTAAATGCGGACACCCATCAGATGGGGAATCGGAACACAATCTAGAATGGTATTGGTAATCCTGAAATTGAAGTTTCGCACACAGACAGGGGCCGGTATTCATAGTCAGTTCTTATATTTAAGACCGTCTTAAGGGTCGACAGGAGTGACGGTAGAGCCTCTCGCGGACAGCCGTGCCTGTTAGACTTTGTGAGATTTGTTGCTTTGTTACTATCGATATTTCGTTTATCATATTAGCGGGATAGAGAAATAGCATGATTGTCAATTCTTGTTTGACATTACATTATCTTTTAACAGTTTTAATCGTAGACAATTATATTATATATTCATAGACAATTATATTATCTTTCTTCAATTGTACTGATATCGCGTAAACACATACGAGTACTGGTATATGAAAGCATATATATAAATAATACATGTAATGACAAAGTGCAAAATATTCAGTCTATCATACAGTACACTTCAAGTTCAATTCCACAGATATCTCAAAAAAATTTTTATATGTGTTTTGTTATTACATTTTATGTTTTGAGAATTATATTGAAAACAAAATTTGAAAATTTTGGAAATATGTTAATATTAATATATGTAATATATTTAATAATAATTAAATAAAATAATAATAGCTTTTCTCTCCTAGCTATTATTGGTTTATTACAAGATATATTAAATACATAAAATAAATTTTTTATACACATGTACAATTACAAAATGGTCAACATATTTTCAAAATTTTAATAATTATTCTAAATATAATTCTCACACAAAATGTAATAACGTTTATATAACAAAAAATATAAAAAAATTTTGTTAAGATGTCTGTGGAATTGAACGACCCTTAGGCCCGTATCAGACTACGCATTGAAGATTGTGATTGAAGATTCAAGATTGAAATTTGACTAATCAGAATAAAGAGATTTTAGTCCCTTTTGTTCTGATTAGTCAAATTCCAATCCTTAATCTTCAATCTTCAATTTTCAATGCGTAGTCTGATACGGGTTTTAAGGCGCGGGTCCAATGGAGATCCGTAACCGTAACCGTAAGGACTGTATCCGTAAGCTTAGCCGTAAAGACTGTAAAGGCTGATTTATGCAGGCCGTAACTGCAAACGTAATGGCATTATGAACAAAAGCATTGTAATCCTAGTGTTAAACTTTAACGGTTCTGGCATAAATTAACAGTTACGGCCTGCATAAACCAGCCTTTAAGGGCCGTGGCACATAAAAAAAACTTAAGCAGTAAGACTTAAGACGTAAGCGAATTGACCAATCACGGTCGAACAGTAAGGCAGCCATATTGAAACGTAAGCTACGCTGAAAATTCCGTATGGTTGAAATTCTTAAGTCTTAAATCTTACTGCTTAAGTTTTTCTATGTGCCACGGCCCTAACATACAAAAATGTTTATATCTCAGAAACGGTTGAACTTTCGACCTTATGTTTACTAAAGCTTTTTACTCAGTATGGTGTGTTCTATCTACCATGTAAATATTGAATGGTTTTTTTTTAACACCCTGTGTATATATATATAGATGGTTATATAAATTATAGATATAAGATATTTTCTATGTGAAAAATTTTTGAAGAAGAAAAGCTAGAGGAAAAGGTGCGGAAGAGGAATTCGTTGCGTGAATCAGACGAACTGTTGTTCGAATTTCTTCGGTGAATAATTATCACATTGCATATTTACTTTCCATATTCATAAACTGTGTATGCGGCAAGATCTAAACAGAAAATATCGTTATTATGCGTTACTGAGCATATCTAAATGACAACAATTTCTCCTTACTTTATTATTTGCTAGAAAGTAACTGATCGCTGACCTCTTATGCAGACAAAATATCTTATTTGCCACCCGAAAGCCTATCACACACAAATCGGCATAGCTGCATATGCATAGCACAAGACCGTCTGGACCAATGAGTATCGAAATAAAATCGCCATATTG
>NW_021848556.1:0-1268 GCF_003651465.1 Formica exsecta
TCTTTTTAATATAATAATATAATATAATACAACAATGATAATTGCGTGTATGTATGTGCGTGTGTGTGTGCGCGCGCGCGCAGCATAAGAAAAATAGTTATTTTGGTTTGAACTATTAATACCAACAAATCTGTATATTTTTGATGATAGCAAAATCAAAACAATTTTAAATTTTATAAGTACCATGTATTATCATAAAAATTTTGATTAAGATAAATTTAGTATGTTGAGTTTTATATTTTTTTAAGTGTCATAATTATTAACTGCAATATAAAAAGAGCTTCGTTCATTTTTTTATAAGTATTGTCATTATTGGAAACAATTTTTTACATTCTTTTACTATTTCTGATTCTAACAGATGTCTTAAAACTAGATATGGTCAAATCTTATTAAGCTGGTGTTATCGACATTTTTTCGACACTCATGTTGAGGTAAATCCTCTCCTTAGAGATAATAACCGTCAGCAAACCCGTTATCGGGATAACAGACTTTATTGGAATGACGATGCATTGCAATACGTGAGTAAAATATAGACAGTAAATTATATGCATATTTTTATCTCAAGTCGGTCACATTTTTTGAGACATATTATAAATAAGTATATTATAAACATACAACCAAGTATCGATATAAATATAAAAAGTTTTAGACATGGCCAAACTTTAGAAATATATTCTATTTATTATACAGATGAGAAAAATCTATATATATGTGAATTCAGAAACGTTTTTCTTTTGAATTATAAACATGTTTTGTTTACAAAATGTGGCAAGAACATTTTATTTAAAAAAAAGTGTTAAAAATGATTTTTTTCCTTACTAAATGTTTATCTCCTATCAACGTCTCATGGACTGTCAATGATGTTTAAAAATTTCTAGAGTATATCAGATTTTATGACATGAAGCAATTTCAAAATTCTTTTAAATTAGCAATAAAATAGTAAAAACAGCATTAGCAATAGTCTTGAGATATCTCTATAAAATAAGAAGTCTCTATAAAAATCTAAAAGTTTTAAATTGATAGATTCATATGACAAAATTTATTTCAAGCTATTTTTTCATTATTAAATGCTTTTGTCAAACTCCGTCATCAAAACCGTTATAATTTGGAAAGAAGACTGTTTTAGATTTATGTTAATATTACTTTTTCAACTTTATAGTAAATAGTATGCTTTTAAACTTGTTTCCTTTATATCGTTATTAATTGTTTATTTGTAGTTATTATTATATTAATAATATTAATATCTCCAATTTTACAGCCGTTAGTGC
>NW_021848556.1:2441-3185 GCF_003651465.1 Formica exsecta
AATTATTATAATAATAAAATTATTATAATTATTTTCAAAACATCAAAAATTTTGCAATTATAAAAATTTTACAAATAATTATTTAATTTTTTAACTAATTATCAAATAACTTATGGACATCACAGTTATAAAGCTATTTATGAATAATTAATTAGTTATCATCACGTTGCTACCTGTTAATTATAACATATATAAATTATAATATTAAGTTAATAAATAAGTTAATGAATTAGAGATAAAAGATCTTGTAACTTAAAAATGATTGTGATTTTGACATTTTATATAAAGATATTATACTTTATTGACTATTATATTCTTTAATAACCAGGATACATGTAATAGAAACATTGTATGTTTTCACATATTGGTCAATATATTTAGCAATATCAAAAATATTGAAAAATATAGAGTTTGCTTACAAATATGCGTTTGATATAAATATTTTGTATGTTCTATTTATATTAATATACATTATATAAACATATCAATTCGTATATATTTCAATTGCAAGATATTTTTATATTTAGTAAATATTAATTTTATAAATAATTTCTTGATATATAAAAAATCGACACTTGTTTATATACTTTTTATGTACTTGGTCATGTATATTTATATCGTTTTTATCGACGACTGTTTTTTGTACATTAAATTGCACGATACCGAATAAAAAATATTAAGAACTTCACAAATTATTAAAACTTGTGCTTTTTTTATTAAAACATATCTCTTTTCTACAAAATA
>NW_021848556.1:3478-6477 GCF_003651465.1 Formica exsecta
TTTCAAAGAAATGAAACTAATTGAATTGTGCCAGAGAATTGAAATCATTTGAACAAATATTTAGATAATCTGTTGAGTAAGTGTAAATATTAATGCAATAACGGATATTATACAATGTAATATGCCAATAACGGGTGACATATGATATACGAATAATGTATATGCTTGCAATTATAACATTTGCATATGGATTGCTTTACGTTAGTATTCATATTTCGCATTTGTAGAGAGATGAATATAAAGCAAATTAAATAAAAAAGTAAATATTTTAACCGAAAAAAGTGCAATGTGATATAATTTACATATGATTGCTGCGTCAATCAATGTAAATATTTCTATTTTTCAATATTTGACTTACTCACAATAATAACAAGTTAATATTTTTATATTGGTAAAGTATATAATTATAATCACATATCACACACACACACACACACACACACACACACACACACACACACACACACACACACACACACACACACACACACACACACACACACACACACACACACACACACACACACACACACACACACACACACACACACACACACACACACACACACACACACACACACACACACACACACACACACACACACACACACACACACACACACACATACACACACACAATGGGTCGTTCTTTCAGGTCGCGCGCTAATACTCGCGTGCATTGGGCGACTTTTTAAAATTAATTTCTCAATAATTTAATTATAGTGAAAATCGCAAAAAGGTAAAGAAATTTTCTCTTCACTTTTACCTGCTCTACCTGCACACGACGGATGATGCGATTGACTCCGGACATTCTATATAATCCTATATTCTTATAATAATATATTATATAGATTTATTTTATTTATTAATAGATTTATTTTGTTACTTTTAACATTTTTAATTTGAGTTTTAGAAAATGGAAATTAATGATTGTTTGCACGCGCGCGCGCACGTCTATTTTTTACATTTCTGTTTTTCTTCTAATATTTATCACAGTAAATATAAAAAAAGAATTATACATATAATAACATATTAAAGAACGTACAAAATTCAAAATTTCTAGTTTACAGAAAATATAATAATATGTTTTATTACATGTATACCTATATTTTACTAATGCGTTTATAAAAATATGTATGTTTTTTTTCTTAATAAACTAATTAATTTAACAAATAATTTTCATAAAAAAATTAATGGGCCGATAACAATTTTTTTTTTATAATATAATATAATACAACAATGATAATTGCAGGTATGTGTGTGTGTGTGTGTGTGTGTGTGTGTGTGTGTGTGTGTGTGTGTGTGTGTGTGTGTGTGTGTGTGTGTGTGTGTGTGTGTGTGTGTGTGTGTGTGTGTGTGTGTGTGTGTGTGTGTGTGTGTGTGTGTGTGTGTGTGTGTGTGTGTGTGTGTGTGTGTGTGTGTGTGTGCAGGTATGTGTGTGTGTGTGTGTGTGTGTGTGTGTGTGTGTGTGTGTTTGTGTGTGTGTTTGCGCTCGCGCGCGCGCGCAGCATAAGAAAAATAGTCATTTTGGTTTGAACTATTAATACCAACAAATCTGTATTTTGTCGATGATAGCAAAATCAAAACAATTTTAAATTTTATAAGTACCATGTATTATCATAAAAATTTTGATTAAGATAAATTTAGTATGTTGAGTTTTATATTTTTTTAAGTGTCATAATTATTAACTGCAATATAAAAAGAGCTTCGTTCATTTTTTTATAAGTATTGTCATTATTGGAAACAATTTTTTACATTCTTTTACTATTTCTGATTCTAACAGATGTCTTAAAACTAGATATGGTCAAATCTTATTAAGCTGGTGTTATCGACATTTTTTCGACACTCATGTTGAGGTAAATCCTCTCCTTAGAGATAATAACCGTCAGCAAACCCGTTATCGGGATAACAGACTTTATTGGAATGACGATGCATTGCAATACGTAAGTAAAATATAGACAGTAAATTATATGCATATTTTTATCTCAAGTCGGTACATTTTTTGAGACATATTAGAAATAAGTATATTATAAGCATACAAACGAGTATCGATATAAATATAAAAAGTTTCAGACATGGCCAAACTTTAGAAATATATTCTATTCATTATACAGATGAGAATAATCTATATATATGTGAATTCAGAAACGCTTTTCTTTTGAATTATAAACATGTTTTGTTTGCAAAATGTGACAAGAACATTTTATTAAAAGAAAAGTTTTAAAAATGATTCTTTTCCTTACTAAATGTTTATCTCCTATCAACGTCTCATGGACTGTCAGATGTTTAAAAATTTCTAGAGTATTTCAGATTTTATGACACGAATACAATTTCAAAATTCTTTCTAAATAGCAACAAAATAGCAAGATGAGCATTAGCAATAACTAATGAGAAATCTCTATAAATAGAAATCTAAAAGTTTTAAATCGGTAGATTTAAATGGATAAGTGAAAGGAATTCATTTTTAGCAATTTTTTCATTACTAATTGTTCTTGTCTAACTCTGTCAAAAAGCGATTATAGTTTAGATAAAAAAGCTGTTTTGGATTTATGTTTATATTATTTTTTTAAGTTTATAATGAATAATATATTCTTTTAAACTTGTTTTTATTATATCTATTATTAATTGTTTACGTATATTTATTTTTACATTAATAATATCTCCAATTTTGCAGCAAGAGAACGAACTTTAATTCGAAAAGATATTGATGTTTCATACACTGCCGCAAAGATATACTTGTCTATGATAAATCTTGATAAGATCTCTTAAGTTTATTATGTGAAACCCAATTCGCAACTTCAATTCCTCTAAACTACAGTTGTTATGCATAATTAATTTTTAAGATAAAATATTTTTAAATAAATATATATAATGTAATAACAATAACGAATAGAAAAACTACTGCAAACGTAAATAATTTTAACTCCACATACAAATCAATTTTTATATAAATTTTATAAATAATTTTTTGTTATATAAAGAATTGACATTTGTTTATA
>NW_021848556.1:7652-10823 GCF_003651465.1 Formica exsecta
ATATTATAAATATGTTATTACATTTAATATGGCAATTATCTACGCTCCAATCAAAAATTTATTACACAAATGGCAAAATAGTACACATTATTAATTAAAAGAGATTGTATTGTCTTTTTCAGTTTAATGTTCTCGAACACAGTTTTTTTTTTTGCTATTTTTATATATCATATCACTTTTATTATATTTTGATGCTATCATGAATGTCTCTTTTCATCTGACAATTTATTGTTATGGAGTTTATTGTTTCTATTTTGCTTAAAATCTATGCTATCAGGCAAATACAACAAAATTTCGTTATAAATATAAAATAAATGCTTTTTTTTGCAGGCGATTAATATAGCATCGCGATATTGATAACAAAAGTCAAATAGAAAAAGTTGGATAAAAAGAACTACGTTTTCGAATTTTATTGAAATTTAGGTAGAAAATCCCTAAATAAGTATTTATGATGTGGTTTACTACATTAAGGCAATTTGTAAGGCAAAAGTTTGGTTGGTTAGATACTGTTGCTGATATTGCAATTATGGGTTGTTTTGTTTATGTAGCAGGTAAAATATGATATATATAATTTATATAATAATATATTAAATATTAGATTTATTTAAGTTAATATTAAAATTTTCAATATGAGTTTTAAGAAATGGAAATTGATGATTGTTTGCACGCGCGCACGTCTGTTTTTTTACATTTCTGTTTTTCTTTTAATATTTGTTACAATAAGTGTAGAGAATTATATAATAACATATTAAAGAACGTACAAAAAGAAGTATTTTCTGATTTTACGAAAAACATAATAATTATTTTTAGTTTTAGTTTTATTAGATATAAACCTATATTTTACTAATGTGTTTATAAAAATGTATATATTTCTATTCTTAATAAATAAATTAATTTAACAATTAATTTTCATAAAAAAATTGATGCACCAATAACAAATTTTTCTTTAACATAATGTTATTAAACTTATAATAAAGTTTTGTAGAGATATTGAGGCGAAAAAATGAATAATACTGATAAATTAATAACAATATTTATCAATTTATGCATAGAATTATTAATAAGAATTATTTTTTTGTTTATATGATAGTAATTGTAGTTCCTGATATATTTAAAATTGATATAAATAACACTAAATTGAAAGATATTGTGGAAAATATGCTAACAGCTGCGCTATCACTATCATTCTGGAAGGAAAAAATAATAATTATAGCAATGTTATTATCTGCTACTATTTGTGTTTGGCTGATATTTTTTTGCCTGATAACTGCTTACATTTCGTTGTGGTAAACCAATATTTAATATACCAATATATAATTAATGTATTACTTAACATACTAATATAAATAATTAATTTATATATAAATAATTCATAAATAATTAAGACTTTACTTAGGAAATAACCTAAATTATGAAACAAATGAAAAAAAATTATATCGTATTTATATAATATTCTTACTTTTACTAATTTTATAACTGAAGAAATACTTATATAAATACTTATATACTTATATAACTGCAATATAAAAAGAATTTTGTTCATTTTTTTATAAGTATTGTCATTAATGGAACATTTTTTTACATTCTTATACTATTTTTGATTTTGTAGCACTAGAAATGGCCGTCACGTAGCAAGACGGAATTTTCAGAGATTTTTTAGACAGCAAGACCATAATAATAATCAATGGGATAATCCTGGCCTTATGAATGGCCATGCATTCCAATTCCAATAAGTAAAATGTAGACAATAAATAATACACACAGTTTACCTCAAATCGGTACATTTTTTGAGACACATTAGAAATTAGTATAATATAAGCATACAGATGAGTATCGATATAAATATAAGATGTTCGAGAAATAAATGGCCAAACTTTAAAAATATATTCTATTCATTATACGGATGAGAAAAATTTATATGAACATGATTTCAGAAATGCTTTCGTTTTGAATTATAAACACGATTTTGTTTACGATATATGTAATTTAATATTTTGTTGAAAAAGAAATGCTAAAAATAATTGTTTTTTCTTAGCAAACGGTCATCTGTTATCAACGTCTCATTGACTATCGAAGATGTTTAAAAATTCTTAGAGTATTTCATACTTTATGACGCGAAGCGATAATATAATTTCAAAATTCTTGTCTAATAGTAATAAAATAGCAAAACGAGCATTAGCAATAGCCTTAAGAAATCTTTAAATAAAAAGTTTAAATAAAAAAACTAAAAGTTTTAAATAGTTTGATTTAAATGGATAAATAAAAGAAATTCATTTTCAGCAATTTTTTCATTACCCATTGTTCTTGTCAAATATTGTCGTTAAAGCTATTATAATTTGGAAAGGAAGCTGCTTTAGATTTATATTTATATTATTTTTTCAACTTTATAATAGTGAATAGTATGTGCTTTTAAACTTGTTTTATTTATATCATTATTAATTGTTTAAGTGTAGTTATTATTATATTAATAATATTAATAATATTTCCAATTTTGCAGCAAGAGGACAAACTTTAATTTGAAAAAAAGACATTGATGTTTTGCACATTGCCGCAATAATTCACTTGTTTATTATAAATCTTAATAAGGTCTCTTAAATCTATTATGAAACCCAATTCTCAATTTCAAGTCATCTAAATTATGCATAATTGTTACGCATAATTAATTTTTAAGATAAGATATTTTTTAATAAATAAGTAATGAAGTGACGAATAGAAAAACTGCTGCAACATAAATAATTTTAACTTCTAATTAGTTCTTTTTATGAAATTTAAGCTCATTAACATACAAATATAAATTTAAAAAATTTTATTACATTAACACGACTGACTTACTTTATGCTTATGGTTTATTTGTAAGGAAATATTAACATATGTGAAAATTTGGTATACATCTATACAGGGTGTATCTGAAATGATGCACTAAACTTTAGGAGCGTATTCTAGAGGTCAAAATAAGACTTTTTTTTCTTATGAACATGGGTCTGCAAATGAACCCCCCTCCGAGCTAAAATTCGAAAATGTGTGAAATTGACCAAACACTCGCAACGCAAATTTATTTATCTCTCAAGAGAGGGTAATAGGTGTATAGTTCAACCTTCTGCCATTTTTTTTACTGAAATACAGCCAATTTTTAATTTTTTCCCCAAACTTTAGGGGCCTCTAGCTCGGAGG
>NW_021848556.1:12374-23171 GCF_003651465.1 Formica exsecta
TAATAATTAAATAGTAGATATCACAATTATAAAGCTATTTATGAGTAATTAATTAGTTATCATCAGGTTGCTACCTGCTAATTATAACATATATAAATTATAATATTAAGTTAATAAATAAGTTAATAAATTAGAGATAAAAGATTTTGTAACTTAAAAATGGTCTATTATATTCTTTAATAACCAGAATACAAATAATAAAAATATTGCATGTTTCCGCACATCGGACAATATATTTAGCAATATCAAAATTATTAAAAAATATAACATCTTTAAATATGCGTTTGATATAAATATTTTGTATGTTTTATTTATATTAATATACATTATATAAACATGTCAATTCGTATATATTCCAATTGCAAGATATTTTTATATTTAGTAAATATTAATTTCATAAATAATTTCTTGATATATAAAAATTCGACACTTGTTTATATACATTTTATGTACTTGGTCATTTATATTTATATTGTTTTTATCAACGACTGTTTTTTGTACATTAAATTGCACAATACTGAATAAAAAATATTAAGAACTTCACAAATTATTAAAACTTGTGTTTTTTTTTTATTAAAGAATACCTCTTTTCTACAAAATAATATTGCAGAATTAATTACCGATTAATCTTAAATTATACTAATATAAAATTTACCATAATTATACTAATTAAATGTAATATAAGTATATTCATCTTATTGTTAGTTTGTTGCAAGTTAGGATTTATACAAAGTAAAAAAATTTTTTTAAGTATATATTGCGAATGACATTTACATTTTATATATGCGAATTAAAAGAATTCTAAATAGCGTTGATTATATAGACATTAATATTACATAATTACATAAGTTTTTGGCAGCTAGATGTGCGTGAATATTATATCTGTTTTTGAATAGTTTATAATTTAGCATTTGTACACGATTTGATGAGTATCCAAAAATAAATAACTTTGTGCGACACTGACAGTCAATAAGATTGAGGTGAGTGGACAAATTTGTGTTCTACAAGAGAGAAAGAAAGAAAGAGAGAGAAGAATATCTCGTTTATATTTTTCAGAAGCCAATATTTGTCATTGTCGTGTCGTAAATAGAAGAAGATAGACTACAACGATTTAGAAGACAATCTGGTAAAAGCAACAAATTAATATTATAAAATTAATTATTAGCATCTTAGTATATTGCTTCATATGTCAAGTCTTTCGTTAGTATCTGGTTTTTTTACGATTATGTTATATTTGTCCTGAATTTGGGTACATTAAAATCACTAGTATAGATTTATCGCGATTTTTTGTACTATCGACTATGTGCTTCAGGTTTTAAAGACTCGCCGACATCGACATTTGCAATTTATATACTAGTTGTCATTTACATTAATTCTGTATGCAATATTTTGTTACCGCAGTTTCACATTACTGTCTATTATATTTAAATATTGTCAAACAAATACTATATTAAGATTGGTCAGAAAATAGAATTTATTATCTTTGTAGAATACAATCAAAATTTTAATTTATTTCACATTAATTAACAGTTCTTATTGTAATAATTGTTTGCAAAATTACTGAGCGGTAATCCTATTTTTGAATTATTGATTTATTCGCAAAAAAAATTTTGACTTTGTCGAGAACAAATAAGGAAACATTGAAATCTTTTTGCTATCATCTTTTATGGCTATTATATTTGTTATGCTCTCTTATCAAGCATCGATAACAAATATAAATATATTATCATTCGCTCACCTTGATTACATCTTGATTTTACACACATCTTAAAGAAAAGAAAGTGTATTATTAAAATTATTGAAATAACTTATTAAAATTATTATTAATTTTTAAATATGTATATACATATATTAAATCTTATAAATTTGTTATTACACGTAATATGGCAATTATCTACGCTCCAATCAAAAATTTATTACACATATGGCAAAATAATACACATTATTAATTAAAACGAGATTGTATTGTCCTTTTCACTTTAATGTTCTCGATCACTGTTTTTTTTTAACTATTTTTCGTATATTTTCGAATTTTATTGGAATTTAAGTAGGAAATCTCTAAATAAGTATTCATAACGTGTTTTACTAGATTAATACGAATCTTAAGGCAAACGTTTTGTTGGTTATATTCGTTGTAGCTAGTATTGCTAGTATTAAAACTGGTATTACTTTTATCCTATTTATATCAGGTAAAATATTATATATATATAATTTATATGGTAATATAAATTCTTAATAAATTAATTAATTCAACGATTAATTATTATAAAAAAAATTAATGCATCAATAACAAATTTTTTTTTAACAGTATGTTATTAATTTTATAACAAATTTTTGTAGAGATATTGAGACAAAAGAATGAGTAATTCTGATAAATTAATAACAATAGTTATCAATTTATGTATTGGATTATTAATAGGAATTATTTTTTAGTTTTTATAGTATTAAATGGTACCAATTAGTAAGACACATACTAAATTTGATTCAAGTAGTGATAGTCAGGACACTGAATGGAAAGATGATGTGAAAAGTGTGCTAATAGAACGTTCATTCTGGATGGATAATCAAGAAGAAGTAGTATATATATTATGTTTTCTTTTGGGGTGCGTGATACTTCATTTTATTGTTGTAAGGTAAACCAATATTTGATGTATCAATATACATAATTAACTAATACGCAGAGAAGCGTGTGCTAGTGATTGCACAACTGAACATCGATCGCTAACATGAAATATACTAATATGCATAGGAAATAACTCTATATACAATATATATATATATATATGCATAATTAATTTATATATAAATAATTCATAATTAAGAATTTACTTAGGGAAAAACTTATATTTTAGAGAAAATGAAGAAAGTTTTTATCATATTTATATATTATCTTTACTTTTACTAATTTTATAATTCAAAAGAAATAACTCTATATATACATATATACAAGAGAAATAACTGTATATATGTATATATATGTACGTACGTACGTGCGCATGTGCGTAGAAGAATAGTTATTTTGGTTTAAACTATTAATAACAACAAATTTATATTTTCTCGATGATAATAAAATTAAAACAATCTTTAATTTTTTAAATACAAAATGAAATACTAAATGAAAAATACTAAATGACGTGTTTTATCATAAAAATTCTGGAAAAGATTAAGATAAATTTAATATGTTTAATCTTATATTTCTCTTATTGTCATGATTATTACTTTTAATATAAAAAGAATTTTGTTCATTTTTTTATAAATATTGTCATTATCAGATACAATTTTGTACATTCTTTACCTATTTTTGATTATAACAGATGTGGTATTATACATGGCCATAACTTAATAATCCGATTTCCTTGGTTTTTTCGGTTTTTTTTCGACAATCGTGTTGAGCTAAATCCTGTCCCTAGAGACAATAATCGTCAGCAAATCCGTTATCGGAATAATAGAATTTATTGGAATAACGATGCATTGCAATACGTAAGCAAAATATAAACAGTAAAGTATACTCGCAGAGTTTACCTCAAATCGGTACATACTAGAAATAAGCATAATATAAGGATACAAATGAATTCCGATATAAATATAAGATGTTTCAAAAATAAATGGCCAAACTTTAAAAATATATACTATTTATTATACGGATAAGAAAAATTTGTATAAACATGATCTCAGAAACGCTTTCGCTTCAAATTATAAACACGTTTTGTTTACGATAGAGTTTGACAAGAACATTTTGTTAAAGAAAAGTGCTAAAAATAATTTCTTTTTCTTAGGAAACGTTTATCTCCTATCAATGTCTCTTCGATTGTCGAAGATGTTTAAAAATTCCTAGAATATTTCAGATTTTATAACACGAAGCAATAATATTCAATTTCAAAATTTCTTTTCAAATACCAATAAAATCGCAAAACAAGCATTAACAATAGCCTTCAGAAATCTCTAAATAAAAATCTAAAAATTTCAAATCGTTCGATTTAAATGGATAAATAAAAGAAATTCATTTCCAGCAATTCTTTTTTTACCTATTTTTGTCAGACTCTGTCGTAAAAGTGGTTATAATTTGGAAAGAAAGCTGTTTTGGATTTATATTTATATTACTTTTCAAACTTGATAGTAAATAGTATACGCTTCCAATCTTATTTTCTATATATCGTTATTAATTGTTTATGTATAGTTATTATTATATTAATAATATTAATAATATTAATATCTCCAATTTTGCAGCCATTAGAAGACGAACTTTAATTGGAAAAGATAATATTGATGTTTTGCACATTGCCGCGAAGATTCACTTGTCTGTGATAAATCTTAATAAGATCTCATAAATCTATTATGAAACCCGATTCTTAATTTCAAGTCGTTTAAACTACGCATAGTTATTATGCATAATTAGTTTTTAAGATAAAGTATTTTTTAATAAATATATAATGTATTAACGAATAGAAAAATTATTGCAAATATAAATAATTTTAACTTCAAATCAGTTTTTATATGAAATTTAAACCCATTAACATATAAATACAAATTTTAAAAATTTTAGCACATTAACACAACTAACTTTATACTTATTTAAAAAAAAATATTAATATATTTGAAAGTATGGTATACATCTATATATAAGTTTTTAGATAATATAAACTAGAATACGAAGTTAAATTTAAGAAGAGCAATATATTTGAATAATATGAATGTATATCAAATAAATAAATATATATATATTTTAATAATATAAAATAGTATTTGAAGTTAAAATTTAAGAGAATGAAATATTTACAAAAACATCATAAGCATTTCTACACATGTTATGTTTAGAATAAAATTATTTTTATATATATATTTACTACTAAAAGAAAATTATTTGTCACACTGGTTGATAATCGCTAATAAATTAAAAAATTAATATAATTTGAAGTGATTATATTTGCATGCGTTTTTCTTTTTAAAGCTCAAACATTTATGGTATAATATTTTAAACTTATTATAGATTACAAGCTTTATAATCTTTTTATAGGATTAATTATAATCGAAAATCTTTTTATGAAAATACCGTAGTCACAACGGTTTTGTTACAAATAACGATATTAGCACATAATTCGGGCTTTCAGGTTTGTAATTGTGCTTAAATATATCCAGTTTATATGTTATTTGTTTTTTAATATCGCAAAGTGATATTGATTATTAGTCAACTAATTTTAACTGTGATTCTTTTTGTGTAAACATTACATATATTATAGCAATTAATTGATATTAATAAAATAATTACTAATAATAGATTTCAGCTGTTACACGCAAATTATTACATACATTTTTTTAATGGAAATTAAAAGTGTATATTAATCATTGTACTTAAAATTAATTTACTTAAAATTACTAAAACTAATATTATTTCAAAATCAAAAATAAACTCTGTCTTTAATTTAGAACTAGATTATTAATCAATTAGTTTACTTATATAATGTAAAGCAAATTAATTAATTAAAACTTGTGCTTTTTTTATTAATAAATATCTTTTTTATAAAATAATACTGCAGAATTAATTACCGATTAACCTTGGATTATACCAATATAAAATATACTATAATTATACTAATTAAATGTAATATAAATATATTTGTCTTATTGTTAATCTGTTGCACGCAAGTTAAGATTTATACAAAGTAAAAAAATTTTTTTAAATATATATCGCGAATGACATTTACATTTTATAATTGCTAATTAAAAGAATCCTAAATAGCGTTGATTAGACATTAATATTATACATATAATTACATAAGTTTTTGGCAGTTAGATATGCGTGAATATTATATTTGTTTTTGAATAATTTATAATTTGGCATTTGTTTACAATTTGATAAGTGTCTAAAAATAAACAACTTTATGCGACATTGGCAGCCAATAAAATTCAGGCGAATGGACCAATTGACAAGAAAGTAAAAGAAAGAAAGAAAAGGAGAGAATATCTCGTTTATATTTTTCAGAAACCAATATTTGTCATTGTCGTGTCGTGAATAGAAGAAGTAAACTACAACGACTTGGATCACGATCTGGTAAAAGCAATAAATTAATATTATAAAATTAATTATTGGCTTGTTAATATATTCTTGTTAATATATCTTGTTAATATATTGTTTCACATGTCAAGTCTTTCGTTAATATCTTGCCTTTGCAATTATTTTAATATTTGTTTTAAATTTTGGCATATTAAAATCGCACCAGTATAGATTTATTGCGATTTTTTTGTGTACTGTCGACTTTATCCTTGAAGTTTTGAAGACTAGCCGACATCAACATTTGCAATTGGTATATTCTTTAATTGTCATTTACATTTTTGGAATATGCAATACTTTGTCATTGCGGTTTTATATTACTACTCTCTTTATTATGTTTAAATATTGTCGAACATATTCGTATACAAGTCAACACAAGTCAAGATTTGTCAAAGAATAAAATTAATTATCTTTGCAGAATATAATTAACGTTTTGATTTATGTCACATTAATTAACAGTTCTCATTGTAATAATTGTTTATAAGATTACTGAGTGTCAATCTTATCTTTTAATTATTGATTTATTCGCGAGAAAAATTCTAGCTTGATCAAGAACAAATAGGAAAATAATGAAAATTATTTCAATCCTAAACTCATAAGCATCGATAGAAATATAAACATTTTGTTCTTCGCGCAATTTCAGATATAATTAGAAAGAAAGTTTATATTAGTATTATTTTCAAATATTTTAATTCTTTTACTCTCTTTTAGCGATATGCTATTTTCTTAATAATTATGACAATTATCTACGTTATTAAACGTTAATTAAAAATTTATTATAATAATACCGGACAATAGTACATTTTATTAATTACAAGTACAACTTGTATATTTTTCTTTTCAATATCTTTGATTTTATAGTTTCTTTTACATATCTTTTTATATATCTTATTATTCTTATTATTTTTTCTTACTATCATATACCTCTCAATTCAACAATTGATCGTTAAATCTGTCTTCTCTATTTTGTTTAAACAATAAACCTAGTTTACTGATAATATATGTGTACGTACATGAATGTGTAAATCTTTACTATTAATTAGAAAACATTAATCTATTAGCAATAAATTTTTTTGTTAACAGAAATTATTTAATTTATGTGAGACGAAAAACAATAATGTTGATAAATTGATAACAATTATTAATAATTAATTAATTATCAATTATAAATTGGGATATTAACAAGAATTATTTTTTTTAGGTTTTATAGTATTATTACCATCAGTAATACACATACTAAATTCGATACGGAAAATATTGAAACAATAAATCGAAAGATAATAGAATAAATTTAATGATGAGATTAGACGGGGACTCTATTATAATCTGGATAAAAAATAAAATAATTGATATATTTATTCTAATTTTGACTATTTTATTTTTTGGCTTGTTAATTATTTATCTTGTCGGCAGGTAAATCAACATTTCCAATATTACTCTTTATACTTTTGTATTTAATTAATTTATACATACAAATCATTTATAGATCAACTCAAGTTTTAATTAAGAAGGAACTGTAAATATTGGATAAATTACAAGTTTTTAATTGCACTTAATATATTCTTACTTATTAATTTTATTACTGGAGAAATAAATTATTAGAAAGAGATATTGTAAATCTAATAATTCAGAGTAATTTAACAAATTTTTAATAAAAATTTATTAATATTAAAATATAAATATATTATTATATGAATAAACAAAATTATATAAACGTGTAATATATGCATATATGTATAATACATAATACATAAACACGTAATAACGTATGTGCGTAAATATATACATGAATGTATACAACGTACATGTATATTAATACAGTATAAGAGGAAGTTATTTTGATGTAAACAAACAATATTAATAATTGCAGGTTTCTTTCTTACTTTTTCGATATTACAATTAAAATAATTTGTAATTTTTAAAATGTAATATGTTATTTTATTATAAAAGTTCTGGAAATGATGAAGATATAAATATATCGTTTTGCATTTTATACTTACCTTATTGCAATATGTAATAATTACTAATTATTATGATAATCTTGTACAGTTAGTTATATTGTCATTATTGTAATTTTATGATTTTTGTGATTTTTATGATTTGTGATTGTAACAGGAACGTTTTTATTGAAGGATTTTTCAAAATCTTATTAAATTGGATCCATGGCATTCGTTAAATCTTTATATTGCCTAGAAACATTCGCAAAGTTCATGGTTAGCGAGATAATAGAATTCCCGTGAAGACGTATTTTCAGTGCATCATGTAAGTATAAAATATGGAAATTATACACAGAATTTATTTTAAATTGTAGAATTGTGTAGAATTGAAACATTTTTTGAAAATTTACTAAAAAAGAAAACATAATATAAGCATACAAACAAATACAAATATAATCATACAGGAAAGAGAAAAAGCAAATAATAACAAAGATTTTTGTTTTTTAGGATGAATAAATAGAAAGAATCTCTACTATTCCATAAAATAATTTTTTTTTACTAAAAAATCTCTAGAGAAAATCTCGGAAATATGTGAATTTACTAATATAATGAAAATGTATGGACTAACTAAATTACGAATAAGCCTAACAAAACGAATGATGAGTGATTTGGGATTTAGAACATATAATACAAGAGTAAAAGGTAAAAGATTAATCTTTTTAAAACTAAATTAAATGTAGAGTAATCCCTCTTATACAGAAATGAAGAGAAAAGAATATAAGACAAAATTAATGAAAAAAAAATATATAAGAAATATAAGTATTGAAAAATAGATCTCTTTCTCTCTCTTTCTCTTTCTCCCAAAAATGTTACATGTTGCATTTAAGCATAAATTTGTTGAGGTAGACATGTGTGCACAGTCTGTAACTAGATTAGAAAAAATTTCTTTGTTTGACATCACTGCATTAGATTTGAATATTTCAAACCAGAAACTGAGATTGAAAGTAATTTTTGGATGAACGTCGTTTCTCGCTTGAGTTATGAACGAATGAGTAATTATACATGTAGATTGTTAATATAATTTAATGTATGTATTTTTAAATTTGTTTTGTAGTTTGAATTATTATATGTGTATTTTAATTTATTTTATAACACAAATTCGATTGAAAAATATAATAGAACGATTGAATGCCGTATACGTTATGTAAAAATCAATAAAAATAATTTTATTTTTGAAATAATGAATTTAGATCTCAATTATAACTAACTTATTGTTCTCAATTTTAACATGTTGATTTCTCATTTTATCTATTACATATATACTTGTTATCGACATATCGGTAATTATGTACATTAACGAGGATCTTAATATATGTTAGAGAAATGCGTGGGTATTGATTAACTTTTCGCTTACTTTTTAATCGGCGGTACTTATTGGTATAGTTTTTAAGATATTTACATAAATGATAAAAATACAAAACGTGAGAGGCTTTATATGGCAATTCTTCATATCAAATGAGATTTATTTGGCGCTTTTAATGCAAAGCGAAATATAACAAAATATAATTATACGATAGGCTTGTAACTTTTACAAGATTCATCTCCCATCGCCCAGTGTTTTCCATGCAAAACGATAATAGCAAGATCTCACTTCGTAAAACGTTGCAAACTTACTGTATGTGAAACTTCGCAATTATGGATTTCGTTTCTCGTATCAAAAGCATCGGGCGATGTAAAATGGACCTCTCTTCTCGCGGAAAGTTACAAACTCACGTGAGAACTGTACTATTATAGATCTCGTTTCACATCGAAAGCATTAGTCGATATGAAGTAAATTTTGCTTCGCGTGGAAAGTTGCAAACCCATGTAGAATCGTGTAATTATAGATTTCGTTTCGCACTAAAAGACACTAATGAATCGGAGGTGAATCTCATTTCACGGAAAGCTGCAAATTAATTTCGAGCCTCTCTTCTACGTGCACACATTTACATGAACAATTAAGTACATAAATATCTCAAAAATTTTACAAGACCGACAATTTAAAAAAACATAAATATAATAATCATTATCAAAAATTAATAATAACAAATTAATATTAATATTAATCATTTTTATCTTTACAATATATATATATATATATCAAGTTCAAAGGCATCAGAGATGTGTTTGTTAATAAATAATGCATAATCACAGATATTTTCAAAATTCCAAAAATTTTTTTTGTTTCCCGTTATTGTAGAATAAAACTAAACTTCAACTTCTTACCTTTTTTTATTTTGTTCTTCTTTGCCTCATTCAGAAAAACTGTCGCAGCTCCTCATAATTGCTTGAAACTATAATTAATTTTATTCTACTTTCTCTCATTATCTTGTTTATGTTATCATTAACGAGGAAAAGTTGCGAAACCATATGATAAAATTACTTATCTTTATATTCTTTTTCTCAATATTAACATATACAAATAATTTTTTTTTCATTGTCTTTTTCATATCCAGCTATTTTTCGATTGATACTTTTTGCTAAGTATGCTTTTTCTAAATTTTTATTATAATTTGAACAAAGTCAACTTTTTTAACAGCTTTAATTGCTTGCAACTTTTGATAAAATTACAATTTTTTTAAACAAAACGACTAAATAACTTACTTATTTCTGAATAGAAAAAAAGATATAATTAATATAAAAGATAAAAGATAATAATCGTACAAATGGTTTCCGAGAAAAAATGCATAAGATCAAAAATCATGATTTTATAGAAAAGCGTTTCCAAGAATGAAGTTCGGTAAGACATCTCAAATATAATATATATATATA
>NW_021848556.1:23186-41613 GCF_003651465.1 Formica exsecta
TATATATATATAACTTTGTTTATTTATTTGATATATAATAGAGTAGTCGTATAAGTTAAAATGTTCAATATATACTTTTCGAATATATATACAAACTATTCAAATAACATTCGGAATACACAGTCGGACTTATCGGACATAAAATTCGGATACTCGACAGATATCCCCTACGCTGTGCGCAAGTGGTATAATAACGATAATTATACGGCTTAATCGCGATAATAAGAAATATACAGTCGACATTCGGCCGGGAAGGGAGGAGGAAAGAGTTTTCGCTAGCGCGGAAAATTCTTCAGTGTCGATTGCATAACGTTCTTATTTTTTCACCTGTCTTTCTTTTCTTTTTTAGCGTTTATCTTTCGTCATTTATCTCCTATTTGTCGCTTTTGTGCGGTTTCTGTGCGTGGCGTCGCGAATGGCAATGGGAAATTTTTAATGGAGATTATGTCGCGCTTCGTGAAAAATCTGTTAGACGTAAAAATAATTCCAAGACAACACGAATGTCTCACAGATAAAAAAAGAAATGTTTAAAAAATATTCAAAGAATATCTAAGGAATTAGATTTTTTTAGACGTCTTTTTCAGTTTGCGCTGTCTAGGATGTCATTGTCATTTAGGCACTATTCTCCGGTGATAAGAAATAGGTCTTTAGTGCCGAAAAATTTTCGCATCTCAAGTGGTTGCTTCTGACAGAAATTCTGTTTGTGCACAAAATATTTTTCCCGATTATTGCATTCTATTCGGAGTTTGCTTTGTAAACAATCTCTACACATCCTTTGCCATTATTTCAAACATTCCTACATTATTTTTCATGCGTATTATACAGA
The DNA here is from genome assembly GCF_003651465.1 of Formica exsecta. Classification (NCBI taxonomy): domain Eukaryota; kingdom Metazoa; phylum Arthropoda; class Insecta; order Hymenoptera; family Formicidae; genus Formica; species Formica exsecta. The sequence goes on from NW_021848556.1 coordinate 24,013, forward strand.
AATGCAGTTTTCATAAAAGTTGTCGATGTTTTTCCTCTCTATCCCTATTTCCGCTTTAATCAAAAGTCGCGTAATCGTTAACAATTTCTGTTCCGTTTAATACTCATTCGTGACTTTTTAATTAACCCGACATAATTCGATTGCGTCGATTCGCGATATAATCGGATAGTATTGCATTTTCACTTTCTTGGTGTCAACTGATCTATTCTTTATTCGTGCGTTTGGAGAATATCTGTGTTTCAAAAACCCTTTTAGAGAACATCTCCATTATATCTCGAATGATAATAGCTCTAACAGTTCTCCTCAGGTTTTAATATCGATCAAATCCCATTTAGTTGTCTCTCAAAAAAAAAAAAAAAAAAATTAAACTTTCTAATCTCATGACTCTTAGATTCTTCTCCCATAACTGATGATGTCAATTGACGTGTCGACGATCACCGATGACCGGGCACCTTCAGATCTGAGGCGCGAAATTCCGAGACAAAGTTCTCACCTTCAGCAGCAACCGCTTAATCATCCGTGCAAGCCGCGGCACAGGTCACATGAAGACGTTATCCAGGGCGGGCAAGTTTTTTCTAGTGGGTGTCGAGCTAACGCTGAGCCCCTCGTCCTCGAACGTGACCATTTTCTCGCGGCTTCTCGTGGCAGTGTTGCAGCCACCGCTGCCGCTGTCCAGCAGCCTAGTCTGGCTAGCGACGACGGTCATCCCGGCGGTGACCGGCGGCGTCATCGCCGAGGATGGCCTGAGCACCGACGCGGGCGGCGGGGGTGGCACAGCCATGTCCGTCACAGCGGCCGCGAGATTGAACTCACTGACGCTGCGAGGCACAAAATACTCGAAATGCAACGAGCTCTCCTGCTGACAATGTTGCTGATGATGGTGCAGCGGCTGTTGTTGATGCTGCTGCTGTTGATGATGATGCTGCGTCGGCGACAGGCAGCTTCTTCTTAACGGCTGGCCCCGTTGGAACTGCTGTTGCTGAACGTTGGCGCCCGAGGACAAGACATTGCTCGTCATCGTCCTGCTCGCGACGTCCAGCGGCAACGTCTTCTTCCGCGGCAGCGTATGATGACCGGGCGACAACTTCATGGCAGTGTTAGACGGATGGGCCAGGAGCTTGCCGTCGCCGGGGCTCCTGGCCTGATGCTGTCAGGAGCCGGCTGGCACCATCGACATGGCGATTGCCTCCTCTTCTTGCTCGGACAGTCGCGAGTCGCTGGTGCCGCCTCCGTCGTCAAGGTCGGCTTTGAGACCGGGAGCGGCGCCTGCTGCAAAGAAAAGGAGAGAGACCGTGACGCGTGTTTCATGACGGCCGATCGCCTCAATCGTTTAATTCTTTTCCGATCGTGCTCTCTTGCGGAAATTTTCTCGTTTCTTCGACCGCGCGGATTGACATCGGATTGGCATAACGACGGTAACTGTTACGGTACGTTCAAAATTGTTCACGCTAATAATCATGCCCGATTGCGTATATATTAATATGTACATCGAATTAATTAATTGTTACTGGATAAGTGTGTTTCTTTTCCGGACGTAACTAACGCGCGACGGTCGACAAAAAGGATCAGCGATTTCTCACGATGCTCTCTGTCTTTCTTGCGGGAGATTCTCGCTACGGATTCCCCACCGAATGCCTTCATCAGGGATACCTGTACCACCGATAGGTCCGACCATCACGCCCGACGACATGCCGCAGGTTCTACCGAAGACCCTGACCACGCGTACCACCTCCTCCTGGACGAGGTTGAAGCACATGGCGATCAGGCCCATCCCGGCGAGGATGTAGAGCGAGCAGGCACACAGGCTGAGCTCCTCCAGAGTGGCCGAGGCGGCGTTGCGTCCCATCGGCATTAGGTCGCCGAAGCCGATCGTGCCGAGGCTGGTGAAGCAGAAGTAGCCGCCCTCCAGCAGACTCCAGCCCTCCAGACGGTTGAACATGACCGCGCCGCCGCATATGTACACCAGCATTATCGCCAGGCACAGGCTGATCGGTATCCTGACCGGATTCGCCTCCAGCACGTACGCCGGCGACGAGGTCGACGATAAGGACAACGAGCACGGGTGAAAGTGCCGCTTCCCGTTACCCGTTGTAATATCCTGAAGACGATTTAATATATTAACGTAACAAGCGATATTTAATACAACAGGCGAAACCAATCCGTTAAAGAGAGATTTATATAATAAAGAATTATGATATAACTTGAAGAAAGAAAGAGAAAGAGATTTTTTTATACAGGATTTTTCTTGAAAAAGGTGAAAAAGATATCAAAACCAATATAAATTTTCTACAAATCGACAATTTTCTGAGTTTCTCAGTAATTAAATCCTGCGTTTCATTAGAAATTGATGTAAACTTTTGATCCGCTTAATTAGTTTACTTATTAAAAGCCTACAGTTTTTACCTTCGTTGTTCATTTATATGCTAAATCGGTTTGTATCGAGTTTTTGAAGTTTAAGAGTTTTTTTCGTGGCTTTCTTTTTAGTGAATTTAAATAGCGGTGAATGTCTCTTTTGATAATATCACATTATCTACATGCTTCTGCAAGAGTGCAAATGTTTCATTTCCATATCTTTCTCTCGTGCGATTAAGAAGATTAGAGTAAGTCAACGAATCTCATACAATCTAATACTTCACTTTGAAGTATTAATTTTAAGAATATGATTAAATGTCTTGCATTAAAAATCTTAATTTAAAAAAAATATGTTTTATATATCTATTTAACAAAAATATAATTTATTTTTTATTTCATTTTAAATACAATAAAATTTCGTAATATAATAATTTATTGCAGAGTACCTTTTTCCACATTTTTGTTAGGCTAATTTAATCATATAATTCAATTTAAAGAAATCACTCTTTCTCTTTCTCTTTCTCCTTTTAATAATTAACGGTAATTATCAACGTTACCTGAAGCGCGGCCGTCGAGCTGGTAGTGGCGTGCAGGAGGCCCTCGCTGCCACAGTCGAGAAGAATCGCACTTCCGGCGCCGCGGATACCCAGATCGTCGCAGGAGCTCTCCCTGCTCGCCGAGTAATAGTTGCCGCCGCCTTTAGTCTCCACGTGATTGTCGTAACGATACGCCTTGGTCATTATGCCGCCGACCGGCGGCGGCGGCGGCGGTGGCTGTCGCTTCCTGGCGCAGTTGCGCTGCCGCTGGCACATGCGTCCGTAAAGACGGCGGAAGCTACGGGCGAGCACGTCGCCCACCGTGCTGAGGTAGACCAGCATCAGCGGGATCCCCGCCAGGGCGTAGACTATGGTGATCAACCGGCCCCAGACTGTGCGCGGTGCAACGCTACCGTACCCTGAAACCGCAACCGTATCTTAAATCAAATCAAGATATTATCACTAATAAGCAGTGCTTTTGAAGTTTAGCACTGTAAATAGTGAAATCTCACTGACTATCAGAAAAATCAATTAATAATAATGGCTGTTTCAATTGCTGATATTTTATAAAAAAATATTTATATATTATATTTTATATGAGATAAATGCATAGGAATATATCAGGTGATTGCATAAGTTCGTGCCCGATTTGATTCGCATAAATAAAGGGACGGATAGATTGAATCTGGACAAACCTATGGTTGTGATCAGCGTCAGGGAATATAGTAAGCTACCGCTGAAGGTCCATCGTCGACCATGCAGGCGTCTGTCCACGTGATGTTCCCGTGATCGCGGTGACAATGGTGGTACCTGCTCGTACGAGGTGCGTCTGAGCCCGCGCGCCAGGTTCTCCTGAAATTCGAGGACTTCCCGTGCCGCTAGGCGGGTCCAGTTCTCCTTGTAGAGAACATTGAGATCCTCGGTGATGCTCCAGAGCTTCTCGACCGTGCGTGCTCTTAATTCCATGGCGGCGGAATCGTTTTCCAGATTCGGCAGCACGTAGGAACCACCGTCGGGTTTAGAGGACGCGACCTCGGTGGGTGAATCCTGTGTAAAAGCGACACGGATTTGATTAAATAATTCAATGAAACATATCAACTTTAATTTTCACAAGAAATCCCTTTTGTCAGGAATAAAAGTCAAAGATACATTATTAAAAAACTGAAAGCAAGAAATAATTATCTCCTTTTTGAGTCTTTCTTTGTAAACATACTATCTTTATTATTCGCAACGCGCGAGATTAGTGAATCGGAATACTTGAGAGATAATTGCATCAACAGCAATTAGCTGTTTCAATTCTAGTTAATGAAATTTTTCCTCAAATGACATTAAGCTTTAAAACGCTTCGATATCAATTAATGCTTGTTAAACACGAAAATTTTGCATTTTTCCACATGCATAATTATTCTCAATTAATAATTATTACGTTTCTCAATATTCTAAATATATTCTAAAATTTCGCAATTAAATTGAGCGAAAAAATTCGGATAGTCGGGATCGATGAATCGCGATTGGGTCTTGATTAAAATCCCGCGGTTCGCGTAAATTTTATCGTCCATATTTTCGATGATTAAAATCACGCCGAGCGATTTAATCAACGGTTGTAACTCACTGATTTGAAGCCTCCCTCGAGGGCCATGAAGGCGAACGCGCCGAGCAGGGTGTAACCAAGAACGAGCACGCACACGCCGAGGCTCGCCAGCAGCCCCGGGGTCTTGGTGGAGGTGGCGGTGCTACAGCTGCAGCAGCAGCAGAACAGCTCCGCGCCGCGCACCGAGACTCCCGCGTTGTTGTTGTTGTTGTTATTATTGTTGTTGCTGCTGCTGCTTCTGCCCGGACAGCATCTCGGCGCCCTCTGATAATAACTGTCGCCGGCGTTCTGCATCGCTGATTAAGATCGCGATTCGCCCTCGCCGTCACCGTCGTCGTCGTCGCTGCCGCCGCAGCTGCAGATGCAGCGACCGATGACGCCGCCGCAGCTGCAGCCGCAAGCGGTAACGTTCTAACGTCGTCCTATCGTCGTCGCGCCATTCATCCGCTGCGGGGCTGCCCGATCTGTGATCAGAATGCGTGTCTTTAAATGCATTTATATGTATAATCGGGATTTAGATCAGATTCAGATCAGAGAGAGTAGCTACGTTAGCACACTTTGTCGCTTTGCAAATAATCTTCAAACGCATTGTATATTTAATATTTCTCGCATCTTCGAATAAAATTATTTTCGGGGAAAAAGAGAGAGAAATAAATTTTAATTACTTTAATATAAAAATGGAATTATTGAGATACACGCAACGTGTATTATTGTTACGTTTCGTCATCTCCGGATCGTTCTCGAGACGGGGTTCTCGACCTCTGCACGATATGGAGGTAATCGAGATAAGGATGCGATTAGATGCATCGGGGATACGATTAGACGTACAGAGACAAATAGCTCCTTCTGAGTAATTGGCTCGTTACAGGTTAATGGCCTTCCTCGAGAAGCGCTTTTCACGCTCGAGGCTTGCGTAACTCTATGTGCAATCAACACTCTCGGCCGACTATACCATCGTCGTGTAAACATTCATACGGCGGATATATACGGAGGTGGATTTGTTATTTCTAACGCGTCCACAAACATCGGATACTATTTGCGACGTGAATGCACACATACATACAATATATAAGATGGTGTATTATGATACGTGGAAATCTACCTCGAAAATAGATTCTTTAAACTATATTCTTTCTCGGAAAAGAAGAGAGACGAGCGTCATCATCATTTTCCTTCGCGATTCTCGTTAATCTCAGAAACTCGAAGTTTTACGATAAAATTCAACGAAAATTCTACTCCACGAAAGCTTGCTCGAGATGAATTAAAAAATATGGTTTCGTCGTCCCTATGGTAGCTCGTTGTTCGCGAATCGACGGCTTTTATTCCGTCGATATGGAAGCCGATGGCGCGCCACCCCGTTCCGTCAGTCAGCCCCCGTTACGTCTGATAAAGCAATCGTCAGCGCGACGAGTCGGAGAAGCAGAAATAGCCGATCGACCCCTCGGTATACTACGTTCCGTTTATGCACTCGCTCGTTGCTCGGAGAAACGCGTACATCAGATGCATGATGCATAATAGGCGCACTCTTGCGCGACACAAGTGGAGAAGACACGGAGACAGAGACCGGGATTCAGTATCCTGAGCCACGATAGGGAGACGCCTGAGGGAGAAAGGAGAAGAGAGGAAAATAAGGGTCAAGAGAGACGGAGAGAGGATGCGTATGCAGATTGACGTGAAGAGCTTTCGGGTACGTGTTAGATCTTTAGTAAAATGCTACAGAAAGAGTAAGATTCTCTCGAGAGAGGGAGGAAGATGAGCCGCTTGTTTTGTCTGAAGAGTGTCTCGTCTTCGCAATGTGGAACGAGATATCAAGGCGCGATTGGTGAATTATCTCATATATATATATATATATATGTATATTAGGAAACGAAATAAGATATAATTGAATAATTAGCCGGGGAGACATCAACTCCTTTAATACAAATACAAAGAGAAGGATAAAAAAATACAAAATATTGCATCTTAAATTAATCTCTGTTGGTTTTTATCACGTGCGCAATAAAAATTATCACATTACATCTATTTTCAATGTGCGAAAAGAAAAAAGAAAGAGAGAGAGAGAGAGAGAAAAGACAGGCAATTACAAGAGCGAGATAGAACAAGAGATCTTCTGTCTGAGGGAGAACAGTAGAGACGCACCACGTGTATAAATAGAACGTGCGAGGTAAAGAGCGAAGTGTATGGTGTGCGTATGACACCGTTAACAGTGTACAGTATTTGTGTGTATATGTGCGTATGCGATGGTTCCACGTGCGAGAAAGAGATCCGCGACCGCCCCAGTTGAAGCATTGTACCGTCGGCTACCGGAGATAAGGCATGAAATTAAATTCGACGGAATGTGGGTCGTCGCGCCACATAGTGTAGTCGGCTCCTTTCGCCATCCTCCCTCCCTCCTCCCCCTCTCACACATACACACAAGTCACGTCCTGCCTGAACAACAACGTCGGAGAGAGATACGTTGGCATCCGCCCACACAGCGGGTACGTTAGGTATCGTAAATGCCTTAACAATCACTCACAACACGGGTACTTCTCGCAGCTGCTTGACGTACAAAACGTCTCACAGAGACATTTGACAAAGAGTGTCATCGGGGGTGGATTCCTCGACTGGCTTGAAATCCGCTCTTTTCTCAAAGTAAATGTGAAACTATTCGCGCAACGAATGACTGATGCTGATGATCGTTAATTGATGACTAGCATTTGTTCGGGTAAAAGTTATAATTAAGGTCCCTCCGAGAGATACGACAAACCGTTAATATATTTCTGTCTCGACGAACAGTCGCGGATACCTAAGCATGATGGATCCTTCTCGAGGATGCCTCCGGCAAATGGTACGCGCGCAACACCTGATGCACGTTTCTCTCGCCGCCGACAAGAATCGAGACTTGATTGATTTAGCGATGTCAAATCGAAAACGTGACGAATTGTGACACGACGTCGCTTTATTGCGCCAAACGGCGAAGGGATTTCCTTCCCAGAGAATTTTTGCTATTTATTATTTTATTCTCGCGAGCGTACCGGGGACAATTGTTGCGTTAGAGCTTTTAACGCTTTTTATCGGGAACATCGCTTAATGCGAATATTCGTGATTGCTGCAAAAACGTGTTTTTTCAAAAAAGAAAGAACTCATAGAAACACGCTGTTGCATATAACTGGATGTTGTGTGATGTACACTGTTGGGCCGAAAGCGAATAGCTTTCACGCAAAATACACATGCATTCTATGTTATGAACGGAATCTATAATAGATTCTCTCTGTTGATAAAAGCCAGTAGTTTTTCAATTTCCAGCGAACGAATAACGAAATCTCATTCTTTTCATGATCTCATCAAGTAAATTTTATTTCTCAACAAAATTTTCAATATCGAATATACGATAAATTACGGATCGTTGATTAAAATAAAAATCAAAGGGCAGATCAGTAAAAATATCGGAAACAACGAATCCAGGTTGAAACTTCATCGATAATACGTGCAACGGTATGTTTCGACCTTACTTCAGATTATTTTCAATCGCGGTTTTTTTTTTTATATCGAAAAACGGCGATATTTTTCTTTTACAAACAACAATAACGCCAAATGACCTGATTATAAAAAATATACTATTGTAGCATAGAGAATCAAGAATACGACGTTCTCATATCTTCGTCGAGAGAAAATTTACTGTGCGAATTGATCGATAAATCTGAAGATAGAAAAAAAGCACGGAGGCGATTAGAATTAAGGTCAGGAATTTTGAGATATCCGACCGAGATCGCGCCTTTTGCGCGTATTGCTCGTTACATCAGGTATCGTCTATCGGCGCTATTAGCCGATAGGCCGAGAGGTCGTTCGTTTAATTGAAATTCACGGGTGAGTGGATACCGCATAATCGGGCATGCGTCGCAATCGGCCAAGCGCGAGAATAGAGATGCAAATTTTTCTTTAGCTCGCGAACGTACGTGGGGATTAACGTTATGTGCATTAATTAAGGGATTAATTCAGGTTCGTAATCGAGCTACATTCTACCTCGGTGGAGCGGACGGTAATCCAAAAATGTTCCTTTAATGTAGGCGCGCGAAATAACATCGGAGAAAATACGGTCATGTGGACTACGAGGTTGCCCAATTTCTCTGCGAATTAAACCACACAGGGCCATGATCCAATTATCCAAATATGAAAATAAAATACTATTCTTGTCCCATTTTTATTTTAATGAAGGAACTGACAAAAATCGTTGGGGCTCAAATTTGCCGCTTAATAAGTCCTGCATGCTCTTGTTTAAAGTACAAATTACCATCTTTCTCCATTTTTGTCACATACGAGCTTAAATATACAATCGTTAAATTAAATAAAGTCTTGATATTTTTAATTGGCACGCGCCATTTATATGTCTAAATTTAAATGAGATACATGAGCGCGCACGCATCATTTGTCGGTCTCGTGAGATTAAAAATGTAATCGTTGAATAAAAACAATTTATAATATTTCAAATTTACATGTCAAAATGTGCGGATGGAAGAGAGCCGCCTGTATATATTATATATTACGCATAAAGCCTCGCATGACGTTGACGTACAGCGATAAGTCAGCCTCGGGCGAGATGAATTAAGGGTGTCTACGCAGCAATTCAAAGGGTCTGTCAAAAGTCGAAGCGTGCCCATAACACGCGGGAGAGATGGGATAAATAATTTTCCAATATCGATACGTGTGGGAGCTTCTCATATCTTTATTCCGCTTGACGTCTGCTAGGAGAACATCGGTTGTCGGATCTTTCTAAATTTCTGATGCTTGGAATTATACGGTTATCTTACACATAGTTTGCGTAATTAATATTTGTACACTTTCTTGAATAAAATCAATGTGTTATCTATATCATAAAGATTTTATAATTTTTTAAAGTTTATTTTATATATTTTCAGAGAGATAATATATTTTGCGATCTCTTATATTTGCATCTTTTTTGAAAAAATTCTAATCAAGTGCGAGCGTTTTTAGAAGTTTTCTTTGATCGCTATTTTTTTTTTTACCTTGCCATATGTTATTTTATATTTTCTACAGAGCTTATATACAATCACAAAGATTGATCTCCTTTGGAGGATTATTTGCATTTCTGCGCGTCGCGTTATTCACGATTCCGAGAAGATGCGAGCTATGCACTTGGAAGCGTCATCGCTTCACAAGAGCTCACAGAGATCTCGGAGTTACCGTCAGACATGAGATACTTCTGATGACAGCTCCCGAGAGAGAGGTACGTAGTGGTACTACGTATCACACAATTCCGTAGTTACATTGTCGTAGTAATCGATTGGCATGCGAAAGGAATTCCGGGCGTTTAATTGGAATTTGTGTGCGGAGAGCTTATAGTACGCGATATATAGTCGTTCGCTATAACTATAGTTAGGGGAACGATAGCGTATCGTGTAATCAGGCGGCTTGCCTGTGAGCACGTCGTTCACTATAGAAACTCTAGTATCCGATCCGGAGCTCGATTAACCAATCGCTGTGGTTAGCGTAACTACAACTACTACCGTAGATGTGGTCGGTTATGATGGCGATGAAAAATAATATTAAGTCGCACGGGCTAATGCATTGCAACGGAATTTGCAACGTAATAGAATTACACAACGTATGCTTCATCCCACCTCTCCCCCCTCCTCACATTATTGTATTTTTTAAACAGCTGCGACGGTACTTCGATAAAATCGGATTCAACATTTTTTTCAACAAAAATACAATAGAATTTCATTATTTCTCACACACACATGCATGTGACTTTGTTGATCTATCTCTTTTTTTGCTCTCTCTTTTAAACTTTAAATTAAAATAACGCAAAATTTACATGAAATGAGCTTAAAGGAGTTCTATCAAAACTAATTTGAGTTTATATCCAATTAAAGTCTCGGGGATTAGCCGCAGCATCACATGACGGGAACATTTCTATTATTGACATTAAAAATAAAAATTAACACTAAAATTAAAAGAAGAAAAAAAGAAAACGCAGCACAGTCTTTTCGAGCTCGACATTATTAACCGTGTACTTTTCGAAATTCCCCTTTCCTAACATTTTTTGTCCATCAGATCGGTGGCTCATTAGAAACGGAAGGAGTGCGTTTTGAAAGCACCATCGACAAAACGATTTGCGAGGATCGAGCATCGAGCGGATATCCATCGGCGCGACGACTAGGAAGGAATTCCACCTCGTCGCTGGCGGACCACGCTTAATTGGAATTTATGCGCGTAGTGGTACATAAGCCATCCTATAGACAGGCGCGCTGTATACAGGCATGCTAGTTGGTAGGAAACGCGGTAGCACCGCGTAACGAGTTAGCGCAAGCAAGCAAGAGGCAGAGATAGAGATAGAGAAAGAGAGAGTGAGAGAGAGAAGTGCCGGGAGGAGGGTGCCTCCTCGTGGTTCTCCCTCCTGGTGGTTCGCAATCGATAGTCGAGCAGCAGCCGGAGGCGTCGAGGTTGGTGCGGGGATCGGTGACGAAGAGAGAGAGAGAGAGAGAAAGAGAGAGAGAGAGAGAGAGATATGCTGGACCAAACTTCTCTTCTCGGTCGCTTCCACGGGAGCTACCCAGTAAATGGTTGCAGCGAGAGATGCGTGAGACTCATTCGGGCTGGTCAGGCTTAACCGCAACTTTTTCGCATCTGTCAATTAACCCTCAAATAAAAGAATCTTTCTTTTATCTCTCTCAATTTTCCGATAAGTATCGATCGTGAAATATGGATAATTTTGTATATAATTGAATTTGCAACAAAAACATTAATTACACACATACACGCATACGACTTATAATTGAATCGTTCTTTAATATAGATGAGAAATGAATAATTAAAGGTGTCGGTAGAAGCGTTAATTGACACTGAACAAAACATACAAGGGTTTGATTCTTTCCCATTCAATCGTCAGGCTGGAGACGATCCAGATGAAACGATCGATCGGGAAACGCTAGCCATTGCGTCAAGTGAAGCGGTTAATGATGTAATTAGGGCGAATCGTTATGGCAGAATTGATGGAGAAGGGCGACGGACGTGAGTGTCTAATTAGGTGTATATCGATCAGTGTTCTGCCAGAATTATTTCGATATCGCGATTACAGCATGGAATTTTTATTATGGATTTTACATGATTTTACATGATTGAATCCGGAATCGATATTTTACCGAAAATTTAAGATAGAAAAGATAAAAGTATTTCAATATAAATGTACCAAATGAAAATATGTATTCGGTGCCTCGAAATTTTCGTTACTTAATTCTCGTCACAGATCTTCTGTCAAGATGAAATTAAACTCTTTTTTCTAGGGGAGAAGGGAAAAATTGTTTCTCGACTTATTAAAGAATAGAAGACAGGACGATAAATAAGTTTCTGTAAAACGGAACGAGGCCCGTGTTTAATCCTCTCATTCATCGGAGGAGCGTAGTTAATGTCATAATCTCGTTGATTCCCCGCCTCTTCCGAGATTTTTCTTGTCATCGAGAATCTGATTTATCTTGCTGACCCAGCGCCGCGATTCGCGGTGAATAATAGAGAGCATCGAGCGAGAAATACGCGTGAAGGGGAAAAAACGACGATATCAACTCAAATTTTTCCCATTATCTTATTTTCGGATAGGATTAAAGATATAGATGAATGCAGATATCTATTTTATTATTAAAGTTGAAATTCGTTGAAAGAATAAGAGAAATATACATAAAAAAAAATTTTAAATAACTAAAATAAAAAAAAATGAGATAAAAAACAAAAGGAAGAATTATACAAAAGTACACTAAAAATGTATCATAATATCGGGAAAAGAAATAATGATAGCAGCTTTACAGTAAGTTAAATATTAATAAACAAATATATATATAATTAATGAATTATGGTAATTTGTTATCACGATGTTCTTTAAATTGAAAGGATAGACGTTGATCTTCTCTCTCTCTCTCGGAGATGCGAACGGAGGAAGAAGAGAGAGGAAGATGTCAACTGAAATTTCCCTCAAAGTCCCCTTTTCGGACGGGATTAAACGTAAATTTCGTTACGCTGTCCGGCTCTCGCGCCAGTCTCGCTTCATCTTTCGGTCGTTATTTCGATCCCTCTCTAACGTGACGAGGTCAAAATTTAACTACGTTTGCGGCCTCTGAGTGCCCGAGCAAATTCGTTTTCCTTTCCCGAACAGCAAGAATTCTTTTCTTGTCTGGACTTAAGCACGATTTCTCGCTTGTCCGCTACGTCTAACCGCGTATTTTTCTTGCTCTCTCAAAAATAGAAATTTCTCACCGTTATTCTGTCTCGCGTAACAATGCGAGACAATCGTCGGATGATATAGCTTCAGCAAAATGAAAATAGCAAAGTAATATAATAACAGCATAATTATAAAAGACTAGTAAAGTATAGCAAGAATTTTTTTCAGCTTATACATTTTTTCTAAAGGATTGACTCTCTCTCCCTCTTTCTCTCTCTCTCTCTTCTGCAGGTAATTCTTAAATAATCTGCCGTATTCAAAAAACAGAAAAGTCAATTAATAAGCTACCGCTGTTCATAGTGCGTGTGCGTTTATAATTTACATTATAATATCAGACTAAATCCAGACATTTCGATCCTCAGATTTGGAGAAGTCTTCAGTGGAGAAGAAACGTAATATAAATTAAAACACATCAAAAAAACCATCGATAATTGAATGATATTATATTATATAATTAGATATTTTATTATATTTTATTATATTTATTATGATATTATAATATAATTAATAAACGCATTAATAAAAGTTTTTTACTTTAATTTTATACTGCCATATTCGTTTACGTCGAGTATCAAAAGTAATGTATAGCCAATTCTCAGAAAATGATGCGAACACTCATCGAAACGCGGAGAAATAATATCTCTCGACAAGAAGAGGATCGTTAAAACGAAACATTACTCATCCATCGGTCGTTATATAGAAAAATACGTACCGGCACTCACATATCGCTTTTATTAGAGCGTCGATAGCTATTTTGGCCGACGAACAGGCATCGCGATACGGAAAAGCTCTCGGAGCAATCCGAGATTGCCAAGATTGAGAAGCGTCGTACCGGGGCTTGCGCTCGCGAGAGCGTAACAGATCTATTATTCGTTCGCGTGCACAAAGGGCGGAGATGCTCGAGAGATTCCGCGAGGCCGCACAGTCGCGCCGCGTACTAATTAAGTTTCTATTCTAATTCGCGCACGAAGCGAGAGAGAGAAAGAGAGAGAGAGAGAGAGAGAGATACCGAAATAGCAGGCGGCGACGCGACGGTGCGATAATAGCAGCGCGTTTGTAACGGGCGTTCCTCACCTTCCTCTGTTCGCGTCTCGTGCCCGATATATCCGTGGATGAGTTTCTTTCTCCCCCGAGGCTTCCGTCGTCGGGCGACGACAAAACACGTCGTCGAAACGTGAGAGCGACGGAAAAATCGCTCGGGTCGCGCGACCCGCCCATGTTTTTGCAATTAATCTGCGCGGGGGCGCGGATTTCAATCGAAAAGTTTACTTAACCGACTCGGGCTCATGCGCACAGAATTAACGGGATCACCGTTCGTGACGTCCGCTACGAGAGAGAAGAGAGAGGGAGAGAGAAGAGAGAGAAAGGGCTCGTTTCGCGCGTTTGATGAAGTTAATTAAAACGCGTATATACTGGCCGTGCGCGATGTATCATATTCCGTCGAACGGGGCCGTTGTTGTTTGTACCCTCGACAGCCCTGTAACTAACGGGGTACCGATTGCGTGCGATGGGGGAGGACAGAGGGGAAGAGAATGAAATTTAGGCGGTGCGTGGGCGCGCGATCGAACGAACGCGGTCTGGAATCGATTTATTTTCTCTCTCCCTCTTGAACGACTTTCGCTTCTCCATGGAGCCCCGATGATATCCAGATCGGCTTTATCTCAAGTTTATCGCGTCACGTGCGCTTTGCCAATATTACACGCATGCGACAAGAATAAAAGAGAAGGATGCGTTAGAACAATCTTTCGAGATACGAGAATTTTGGACTTTGTTTTTCTATAAACTTTCGTAAACCTCAGCAACTCGCCAATTTATTTTCGAGGCAAAATTATATATTTTTATTAACGGGAGATAACAAGATGTAATCCTCATATATTGAGCTTCTTGTAAAATAATTCGCTCGTAAAATTTTCTATCCTGTTTTGTTACGAACGAAAGAAAATCTTCGAATTTCCGAAGAAGGGTTTATTTGAATCATATTTTCTCTCTCTCACTTTCTCTCAGAGTTCTTTTATTTGCGAGATGCTAATTTATATGCGTAAACGGAGTTTCGATGTCTGCAGCGTTTCGTTATCGCCTGTGAGCTTCCGTCGTTTGAAGTTTCCGTTCCGCGTAATAATCGAGAGGGCACATTCAATTAGAGCTTATCGGTCGTCGAGCAGAATTTTTATCGCCTTTGATCGCCCTTTATTCGCCCGCCGAGTCCTGCCCGCCGGGTCTATCGCCCTTATCTCACCGCTCGTGCCTCATTTGCGAACGGAAGTAGGGTGGTCTCCTCTACGAGGGCGCACCCCGGAGGATAGAAAAGGTATTCTTGACTGCTTCTTGGATCTCTCATCTTTCCCTTTTAAGCCTCTCCCATTTTCAGTTGCCTTGACCTTTCGACCGCAAAAAAGTTTATAAAAACAGCTCGTACTTTGTCAAATGGATCCCGAGCACATTTTTCTCAAAGAATAAATTATATCTTATATATATAAATAGTCTTCAACTTGTTGGCTATCCAGTACTGACTCTCCGCGTATTCTCATTTTATTCGCTTGTTTATTCGTGTGGCAATCAATCTTCTAAGAGGCATATGAGATAGAGATTCGATTTTGGAACTTGCTAACAACGATAGTCGATCGCTCCTACACAAAGTTACACATCACTCTATTACGGATACGTATATCATTCTACTGGTGTCGAGATAGCAAATATGTTTTTCCATTTTCCCCGTATTTATCTTTGCCAATTGCTGTCCGTTAATAATAACGAGAGATTCTTTCTCCGTTTTCTTTCGCAGAATTTCATATAAGTTTCTTATCGATATAATTGATAAGGTTTGCTCGTATATTTGATTACTTTAAGATTTTTTTCGTTCTCTCTATAAGTTCTAATTATGACTGTGTACATTTGATTTCAAAATAAGTACATACATATATACAATAAATAAAATATCTCTCCCTTTCTCTCTCCCTCGTAAGCCGAGCTTTCGTAATCCTTTTCTTCAAATTCTCGTAATATGCAGCCTGGTTGCAGCGAGTGAATGAGAGGATTAGCGGGTTATAATTTTCCCTGCGCTCGCTCGCGAGATAATATCATGTTCCATTCATGAGGAATATTAAAATCTCAATTATTCAAAGTAATACACAGGGCCCTCTTAGGTAGATAGTCGATACCGCATTCGTTATGCGGATAAATAAGCGACGAAATATGTACTCTCTCGACGGATAAATACATCCAAGTATCTTCGAGATGCTACACATTGTGTTATTTGAAGTTACTTTTCTGGCTTCGCGTGCTTTATCGGCTTATCCGGCAGCTCTTTCCGGTCGAACGCGTTCCACGTGAGAAATGGCATCGCGCCCGAGTGTGACCGGGAAACGTTAAAGGAAAGTGAAAAGCGTAAGTTTTCAAAGCGTCTCTCTTTTTATCCGCGGACTCGCTTATACTCCATTATTCCCGACCGTTACAATTATTATTTCCTTTTACCTTGATCGTAAAAAGAGCACGAAAACTCACACCAAGATCATAAATTAGACTTGAGACACGAGGAACGTCTACTAATAGCGATCTCACAGAGAAAAAGCGGAAAGGGCTACGTGTGTAAGTTATCCCCTAATCTTCTTCCTCCTTCCGGATGAACGAGGAATAAAGGAACCATGAGGATGGGACCAGTCATCTCGTCTACACGAAGGGAGGATCTCCAGCGGAATTAGGGGCTCTCCGGAATATCGACTCTCCTCTAGCGGATACGCTATTCCCAAACCGTTGCAAGACAAAAAACCCTCGCCTCGCACGCATACTTTTGACTGAGGAAAATTAAAACTGTCCCCGTTACGGAAATACGGGGTGATGATATTGCGTTATACGGTCGAGGAACGGTAATTCGTTTTTATTCCCCGCAATTTTCCGGATCCGCTCGCTCGCAGGAAGTATCGTTGTATCTGGAACCGGAAGAGCAAATCCTTTTCTTCAAATTCTCGTAATATGCAGCCTGGTTGCAGCGAGTGAATGAGAGGATTAGCGGGTTATAATTTTCCCTGCGCTCGCTCGCGAGATAATATCATGTTCCATTCATGAGGAATATTAAAATCTCAATTATTCAAAGTAATACACAGGGCCCTCTTAGGTAGATAGTCGATACCGCATTCGTTATGCGGATGAATAAGCGACGAAATATGTACTCTCTCGACGGATAAATACATCCAAGTATCTTCGAGATGCTACACATTGTGTTATTTGAAGTTACTTTTCTGGCTTCGCGTGCTTTATCGGCTTATCCGGCAGCTCTTTCCGGTCGAACGCGTTCCACGTGAGAAATGGCATCGCGCCCGAGTGTGACCGGGAAACGTTAAAGGAAAGTGAAAAGCGTAAGTTTTCAAAGCGTCTCTCTTTTTATCCGCGGACTCGCTTATACTCCATTATTCCCGACCGTTACAATTATTATTTCCTTTTACCTTGATCGTAAAAAGAGCACGAAAACTCACACCAAGATCATAAATTAGACTTGAGACACGAGGAACGTCTACTAATAGCGATCTCACAGAGAAAAAGCGGAAAGGGCTACGTGTGTAAGTTATCCCCTAATCTTCTTCCTCCTTCCGGATGAACGAGGAATAAAGGAACCATGAGGATGGGACCAGTCATCTCGTCTACACGAAGGGAGGATCTCCAGCGGAATTAGGGGCTCTCCGGAATATCGACTCTCCTCTAGCGGATACGCTATTCCCAAACCGTTGCAAGACAAAAAACCCTCGCCTCGCACGCATACTTTTGACTGAGGAAAATTAAAACTGTCCCCGTTACGGAAATACGGGGTGATGATATTGCGTTATACGGTCGAGGAACGGTAATTCGTTTTTATTCCCCGCAATTTTCCGGATCCGCTCGCTCGCAGGAAGTATCGTTGTATCTGGAACCGGAAGAGC
>NW_021848556.1:43046-45416 GCF_003651465.1 Formica exsecta
GAAGAGCGCTCGAGAGAGACTCGCGGAAAATTAAAGGGCTCCCACGCCATCGAACTTGGAAAAAGTCGTAGGGGATAGAAAATGGAGAGGATAAAGAATACCGTTACATCATGGTATCCTCTTTTTCTCCGTTATTATTAAAATATGATCAATTGATACATTCACTTTTCCTCATAGCATTTTTCACATTAAAGATAATATTCTCCGCGAGATAAAAAATAGTATCGATTTTTTCGCATCGACGTGTTTTTTCATTACATAAGATAATAGGACGCTGTATAATAAGCTCTATTCTCTCTATTTTTCTATATTTTTTATCCATGAAAAAAGAATACCTGAAAATTTTTCATTGCGCGAATGGAACCAATCGCGTTAAGAGACTTCTTAAGCGGTTTCTCAGTATAAAGATCCGCCAAAGTATAAAAACAAGGCAGGTAGGAACAAAAGAGGGAAGTAGCCAAGAGACAGGGTATAAAAGAAGGGTCTTGCAAGGAAATACCAGTGGGGTATTCTGTATAGCAAAGTGACAACTATACGCGCTTCGACATTATGAATTATCCAGCCGGCAGCGACGCCCACGCTTTTACCTCGGATTTCATGGGCGCGAGTCGATAAGCGCGTTATATTACTTGCACGATGCAAATGTTTCTTCTAAACTATATTTTCGAAGCATTATTGTATTGTTTAAGCATAAAATAGATGTAAGAATTATCAAATATTAAAAAAATTAGATTTTAATATTTTAAAATTAAATAAAAAAAAATATTAATGGTATTTTAAAATTAAAATGTAAACTTTAATAATATTTTAAAGTTAAATCATATTTAAAATTATCATATTTAATCGCATATTTATGATTCAGTAATGTTGTAAAAAAAATTTGAATTTAAGTATCATATTTTATTTTTTATATAAAAATACGAGAAAGAGATAAATATGTAAACGAAGATATTAAGAAAGATAGAGACAAAATGAAAAATTTATGCACAGATGATGAGAGCAAGATAATCGTGCGAAAGGGCCAAATTTACTTTTGGCTTTCAAAGAGGGAGACATTGGAGAAAAGTCGCACGAAGGGAGAAAACGCGAAGGAAGCTGATTTATTCACTTGTCGATCGACGAGGATATAATTCGCCGAGCTTTTAAAAGTGAAAACTATTTGGGAGAACAGACAAAAACAAATTTGCGCGTCAAGGCAAAAAGCGGAGATTACTCGCGCTGAAACTCGAAACGTTTCTCGCGAGATGCGATTTTTTTCATCCCGCTTACCCCGTTCTCTACCTTTGATAAATGTATCTATCGTTTGCCGTTTTGGTGAGAGACGTTAAAAATTTAATGATCTTCGTAAAGCTCCCGTCGTAATCCCTGAGATGGACGTTGAATGTTGCAACGGAGGAAAATCAGACGTATCTCGTTTTCCGGGGCTAGCAAGACAAACTCTCTAAAATTCGATCTTGCTCGTAATTGAATCGCGGGAGACTTTACTTTCGAGGGACGCGATATTTCTCGCAGAACGGGGAGAGGGATATTAGCGAATGCAAATTTCACCGAGTGCCGCGCGAAATCAATCTCGCGCGTGCGACTTTTCTCGGCGCGAGATAAGTATAATCCGCGAGCATATAATCAGATCCTTTTTCTAATCCGTAGAAGGGCCGCGTATCGCGCGTTCATTACCGGCGATGCCTCTAACCGGAGAGTGAGGATTAATCTCGTTTCCTTCGTATCGGAACGAGATAATCTCGCGCGAGAATCTTTAATCATATGGATACATTATGCTATCGGGATAAAGTTGTGCACATGAT
The DNA here is from genome assembly GCF_003651465.1 of Formica exsecta. Lineage (NCBI taxonomy): Eukaryota > Metazoa > Arthropoda > Insecta > Hymenoptera > Formicidae > Formica > Formica exsecta. Next base: position 44,849 of record NW_021848556.1, read on the forward strand.
TAACAAACGCGTAGAGGCAATGTTTTACGCAGAGATTCGCTACCGCAAAAACTATATTTGGTAACAGGTATCAGATGCGTTAAAATGTGGATCTCAATTGAATATCTGATAACTATTGCCACATTCAATAATGGTTACTAAATATTTAATTGATCCGATAAATATATTTTGTTTATAATTGAGTCAACTAAATAATCTAGAAACAATTATTAAATGTTTAATAGCTGTCTTCAAATATTTGATGACTCTAATCAAATATTTGATAAGTATTACTAAATAATTAATACCGAATCCTTTTTTTGATCGGTTGTATAAATTATATAAATTTGATTCGATTTTCTCGCGAAATTCTTTGCTTTTAAGCAAATGCGTCGCGTTTGCCAGTGAATTTTCCTGACAAACTCCCGATTTGACGGTAGCAGGATTATTTTGCTCATAAGCTTGCCGTAAGCTTGTACAGTAAAAGAGGAAAAAAATTCTGTTTGACATGCTTTCTTGCATTGCTCTCTCGCATTCTAATATCCGTTATACGATGTTCTTTACGTCAGCATCACATTTTCCGCTCTTC
>NW_021848556.1:45751-53554 GCF_003651465.1 Formica exsecta
CTTTTGCACATGCGTGAACTATTAACGTGATTATTAGCGATTACGATTCCATAATAATAATTAGAACAGAAGCACCACCGATTCTGATGCTAATAACAGTGTTAAACGTAGCGTCTCTCTCAACGTTCAGGGAAATTTTCTAGCCATTCTTCGATGATTGTTAGAAATCTTGATATAATTCAATTTTTCACTAAAATTTCTTTAAAACAGGATCTATATTTGAATCCGCGAGCTACTGTTACTTTTGTTATATCTCTTCAACTTAATTTTTCAGAGTCTCGAATTTTTAATCGCGTCAACGGTGCAAAAACGCAATTTGAAATAGAGGGATTGTTGTATAAAAAGAAAAACTCGGAACACGCCGCGTGTACGGCGATCTTTATTCCCCGAGCAAATCCGACGATATCGTAAACCGCTTGGAACGAAACAGCGGAATATGCTTTCCGCTTCGACGGCCGCGCGCGACAGAGGTAGACGAGGCGAGGAGGACGGTAAAAATACAAGCCGGATAGGAAAGTTCGATTCGCATGTGCTGATCGTTCGAAAAACTTGGTTGTCGATCCGCAACTTACCATTCACCCCGCCAATCTTTTCCACCACTTTTCTCGTGCTTCCTCTCTTGCTTCCGACAGTCCTCAAGTTTCTATGGTCGTTTCGCGGAATGTATCGCGTCACCGAAGATGGAAGAAACTTGTCGTTTGCGCAGAGCTTCCGCTGCTCCGAAAAATCGAACTATTCGTACTCTAGTCTATTCGAAAACTATGGATTTTAAAAAGAAATGTTTTACACAAAAATCACACAAGACATGATGTGTTCAATTTATCGGTTGTGTCGTTTTGGTCTTGAATCACTTTGTAAAAGTGCCATGCAAAAGCCATCTTGAATTTTAGTACTTGTAGTATTAAAACATCTTTTTTTTAAATCCATAATTTTTGAAATACCAATTTTTGAAATTCCGTTATTTTTTCCCTCCCTTATATATTCTATTATGCACGAGGCGAAGAGAGATCGATATCATACATTGTGGCTCTTGGATTTTCCATCTATCTCGCCTGAAACTCCGTCTATATAATTGGCCAATATCGCTAATGATAACGTCTCATTACGTAGTCGAAGTGTACCACCGCATCTCTAAGAGCGTCTCGGATGCACCCGCGTTGCTCGCGATCGTCCGACTACGTCCATCGATTCGTATCACTTACGGAGCCGTCTGACGTCTGACTGTACGATCGACTCGTATCACTTATCCCGATCCGCGATCAGTACGACTCAGGGCGACTCGCAGGATCGATCGCGTCTCAAGATAGAGCATGCTTCGCGGAGGAGGATAGGTCGCGAATATGCTCGGTTCTTTTATTATTTATCCGTCCTCTCGCGATGGTTCTCGAGGAGTGCGGAAAATTGCCGTCGCGGCCTCACCGATTTATTTAATGGTCCGCATCCGTTCCACCGCGTAAGCGAATTGTCAGATCCGGGGAGATCCCCGAAGCGTGCCGAATCACTTCCGTTCTCTGTCCTTGAGAAGCTGTCCGTTATGAAAAATGAACGCTCGATCGGCGGATGTAAAACGGGAAGGGAAGAGAAGGATTAATTTTAAGCGGACGGGAATTGAATGTATCGTGCAAATGATACGTGATCTTACGATTACAAAACTCTCTGCGCATTTATGACGAAGGGGAGTGACGGAAGCTCGGAAGATTAAAAATCGCTCGAAAATCATCGCGATCATTCTAGACGGGCTCTATCTCTCTTGCGTAATCATGATTATCATTGTCAAAGGTTTCGCAAATCAATCGCATTGCATTACTCACTTTGTTCCAAGCCAATGTCCATCTTGTCCCGTCCTTCGAGAATCGCGAGCAACATCTATCTCGGTGTAAGGGAGGTTCACGCCGGAATCTTAAGTCGTTATCAAATTGTCGCGATAAATTCGCCAGGCGACGGCACTGGGAAGCGTAAGCGCGACGCGCCGCGAATCCTTCATCGTGTCCTCGATCCGAGGGAATCTCCGCTGATCGTTACACCAAATCAGATCGTTCCAGACGTCGTTTCCCGGGGGGGGGGAGGCTCTATCGAACTGCGATTCTATGGACAACGAGCACCTTTGTCGCTCGCGAGTACTCCCTCCAGTCCGAAATCCAGCACCTTTAGCAGCAGCCAAAGTCCAGCGAACATCTCGCAAAATTGTTGACCCTCCTCACGTTTCGAAACAACCTCGTGTAGACACTCAGACGAACTCCAACTCCGAGAGCTGGCGCGAATATCGAGCTGACGGTGGAGCTGATAGAGAGGCTCGATTCTCTCGGGAATGACGGGAAACGTCGACGAGATCCTCCTCTCCGGAGGAGAGATCGCGGTCGGAGAAAGAGACAGAAAGAGAGAAACGATCGGAGCGGGAACGCGGAGCGACGACAGCGAGTTCGCGAGAAATGTACCTCGCCGGCTTATACGTACGGACGCACCCCCGTGGCCGGCGACAGGGCGCAGGATCGTGCCGGGGGTGGCTGTGACGCATGCGCGGTCCAGGAACCGCATGCGGGAATGCATACCCGATCTGGTCTTTCCCTCTCCTCTCGTCCTCTTTTCTTTCTCTCTCTCTCTCTCTCTCTCTCTCTTTCTCTCTCTCTTCTTACTTTCCTATAAATGTTTTCTTCGCTTTTATTACGCGCGCACGGATGCACTTTTTATTCCCGTTCCTGGACTACATTAATGACGACGAGAATTCGCATTGGCTTTGCCAATCCGAGGAAACTCGAATCCGCGGTTGCGGTTTCTCCCATGTCGCCGATAAATGTCTTTCTTTCTCTCGGTGTGTTCTTCTTGGCTTTATCTCTCCTTTTCTGTCTTTCTTTCGCGTATCTTACTCTCCTCGCGAGTCTTCTCGTCGCGCGACTCGAGGTGACGCCGCCTGAAGTGCGCTCGTCAAACACAAGAACAGAATGAGTGGGTTGGCGTCATCACGCGAGACTTATCCGGTTTTCAGGGAGCTACATTAACACCTTGTTCGCCATCTTTTATTGCGTAATTCGAAGATACGATGAAGGAAAAGGTACAAAAAAAATTTCATCTTTAGGCCTCTTAAATAGGATATACTCTCTATTTTTAGAGCTTAAAAACAAATGATATATTAAGATATCTTCTCTTCTGTTCATATTTTATTTCAACTTGGAACTGCAATTGACTAGCAGTCATTAATATTGTTTTGTATTCTCTGCTACCATCTCGTAATTTAAAATTTTCACGCTGATCGCGAATTGGAATGGGCGCGGAAAAATCCATGCTCGCTAAACGACCGGCTTTTTATCCGTTTATATATCTGATGGGTCGTATCGTACTTAACATTCGGTAATGTGTCGGAATATTTTCGACGTCCTCTCGCTGTCGACGAGGACGTCGAGTGGACGAAATCGGGACGGGGACATCTCAAATATCGATGGCACTCTATCATCTATCTCATCGATAGGTGGTGTATACTTGAGATTTTTTTTTATTCATAATCGGGCGCACGAGTACCAAGCACTTTTGCATGAACGCTTTCAGTCGTCGCTCCGCGAATAGTTTCGGATGTCGCGGATATACAAGATGTTTTAAACTATCAAGACTCGACTGGCTGACAAATAATTCTATTAACTTTTAATTTAAAAAAATCTGAATATTCTTCAAAACAATTAATTTGTGAACACGTTTGTTGAGATTTTTATGTTTGTTTTTGACTTTTATTAGAGCCAGTTGAATTCTGACTTATGTAATTCTGAAACATCCAGTATAATCGCGTTTCACCTCGCGTATATATATAGTTTTTCCCTCCCAATATATATTCCTTCCGACTTTGTGATACTCGATCATCCCCCCGGCCCATGCAATCTTCTATCCTCTGTGTTTTGCGCTTCCCGCTTTATTTAGCTTCCGTACTTTCTTAGCCGCATTCGGCTCGCGTCTCCGCCTCAAATCCCTTTCTTTTCGTTTAATTTGACGCAAAAGCGACAGTTCCGATATTGTCTGCCATGCATGTATCCCAATATATCCCGCGCACGCGGTAACGTCTGATATCCATTCTGCCCCGAAGAATGATCCGATAAACGGATGAAGAAAAAATTTCTGGCTTGCAAAATTCTTGGAAAAAGTCTAGCCGAGCTCGCTTCGATTTGTTCCGAAGATCAAGCAAACTGTATTTCGAAAAATAATGTAATTAGTAAAACGGTAAAGAGATAAAAAAAAGTAAAAACGATTTCTATTTATTTCGCAAAAATTTGTTTCGCTTTCTCTTTCTCTTTCGAAAGAGAAAACGCAGGTGCAATGCTTGCATCCCCTCGCGACACCGGATGGTTGTAGATATAAAATTTATCGTTTACGACCTTTATGTCACTGTCGTGTAGTATAGCGCTTCCACTCGATCGTTTGATCGTACTTGTTTCTCGTTTACTCTACAGCTCTTGGTATCGCGTGGGATTTCAAGGAGAAATAGGAATATCAAAGTTACATCTACATATATATATATATATATACGCACACAGAGAATATCAAAGATACACCCACACATAGCGCAAACGATTACTCTTTGCTTGCATGGATTGCGCTTCCAGCGCAAGAGTAGCCGTTCTCATCGCGAGAGATAAACGTGCGATATTTAACGACATCGTCTCGCATACAACATTCATTTCTCGTATCATTAGTTCTATCCCCGGAAGACGTTCCTTTCCACCTTCCGCTGCTTACCGCGATCGATGCATTCGAAGTACGCAGATAGAAGATTAATTACAAAGAGTAATCTCTCTTTCTCTCTCTCCGATCTCGTTTTTAAATTCTTTTTACTTTACAATTTTTCCTTTATATCTCAATTCATTTCGAATATATCGTTTAACCCATTCTTTTATGAGCATTTATCAGAAAATTAATTTTATACAAGATAAACGGAGCAATTTTTTTCATCTAAGTACAAGATTTAACGAATATAATTAATTTTGTTTTTTTACTTTCTAGGTATATATAAATCTATCGTAAAATTCTATATATTAGCATAAATTCAGTTAATATTATAATAAAATTATAATAATATAATTAATATAATAAAAATTTGTAATAATATTATATAAAATATTTACAATTTTATAATAAAAATGTTAGAATAAAATTTTATGATATATAATACTTGCTGTTATTTTTCCATAGAGATAATATATTTATGTGTTAATGTCTGATTTAGGTTAAATGCGAAATTATGATAAAACTTATTGAAATCCATCTAAAGATTTGATTCATTGTCAGAGTTTAATTATAAAATATGTCTTATTAAGATCGTCACGAATTATCGAATATGAGAGAAATATTCGCTCACACTTACCGATTATCGTGGTAGTTGAAGGATCGCGGTCTCGATAACTTCGTCATCTCTCACATCTGAAGATGTATTTGATGATGCGTATCAGAGCGCGCACCTTCGCCATTACTTCCTCTTGCATGAGATTAAAGCACATGGCAATCAACGCCATTCCTGGAAAAAGAGGATGAAAAAAAAAAAGAACGATTCAACATCCGTGAAGCACGTCGGGAAATTAGATTGGAACGCGATATTTCAAGCATCGGGGATATTATTGCGCGAATTGTTGCGCGATTCGGCCGCTCTCGTGTGGAAACGGCCGGAGCCGGTATTCGATAGCACTTGAATATCTCCGCGAAAAATCGCGCCCGTGCAATCGGGCATCGATCGAAACGAGCTTAATGCCGTGTATATACGCGACGACGGGTGCAATCGCGTTGCAGGATTTAAAAGCGGTTGATCTCTTTTAAAACGATTGTCTTTGCGCCGCGCCAATCGAAAATTCCGCGACAATCGGATTTCTAAAAAAAAAAAAAAAAAAAAAAAAAAAAAAACAAGGGCCATCTACTTTTTCTCGTCTCGCAATTTATCGATGGCTGAAATAAATGTGCGTATCAAATCGGATAACTTTGTACACTTTTAATCCTTGACGCCGGATGCTGAATCTGTTTAGTTAGGTAATGAAACTCGAGAGAAAGTCGAAAGGATTTTTTTCTTTTCCTTTGCCGACCGCAAATAATTCTGAATCGCCGAGCGTGAATGGAAAACTTACCGAGCATCAGGTACATGGAACAGAAGATGAAAGACAGGTCGAGGCCTTCTCCAGAGTAGATCTTGTCGCCCGGGACGATATCGCCGAAACCTATAGTCGACAAAGAGACGAAGCAGAAGTAAGAACCATCCAGCATGTTCCAGTCTTCCCATTCCGAAAACAGAATCGCGCCGCCCCAGATATACCTGTCCAAAAAATCAAGGGAAGTGCACGTCAGTCAGACGGCTTTCTTAGGGAATCTCTCTCGTCGAATTTACGTGACGAGTTTAATCGCGGAATGTTGGCGCAAACTGATCATCGAGCGATGTCGATACGACGTAACGTTAGGAAAAATTACACGTCGGGATTTTAACTTTATAGAATAACGATTTGAATTGGAAGGAATTCAACAATCTTAAAGTTAATAAGTTCTGTAAGTTTCTTACGAGATTAAATTAATATCTATAATAAGAGATGTCAGAAGATATTTATATTCCAATCACAAAATTAGATTTCGAGATTTAAATTCAATAAAATTTTAAATAGCAAGATACTCAACGGAGAGTTTTTACAGTTTTACATTATTTTATTCGCAATAATTAAACATTTAATTATATCGGAAAAATTTATATATATTCTGTGTTCCAATTATAAAATATCAAAATTTTATTTTAATTTTTTATTTAAAAATATCAAAATTTTATTATAATTTTTTATTTGAAAATGTTTTAAATGTAATATTTTACTTTTTTATTTTAAAATGTGGATTATATTTTAAATAGAAAAAAATTCAACAAATTTCTTTCTCTCTGATTTTAATTATTTGGAAATTGATTATTTTAAAAATAAATTCTTATAAATCTTTTCTAAAAGGTTTATCTTTCGTGTTCTATACAGATCCGTTTCTTAATTAGCGGTACGATTATCCCTCTCATTCGCCAGACTCACCCCACCATGATAGCAAGACATAGAGTTAACGGCACTGTCACGTGCTGCGGATCGTAGCTGTCGCTCTCATCGTCGCCTTCGTCGTCGCCCTCGTCACCGCCCTCGTCGTCTCTCGGCGAAGTTTCTTCTAAACTCGACGTGTCTACCTCCTCGCCGTGGGTGTTCACCATCTGCAGACATAAATCCTGTTTGAACAGCCTTTACGCGGGATATTCCAGAACTGGAGTCGAGGTCCCCCCTCATAACAAGATTTTCTTCTTACTTAATTGGACGTATCGCTTAATTCTCGTCGTAATAAACGTATCTTCGCTAGTAAAGAGACTTAAAACTTTGTCGAGACAAAATCCGTTTGAAATTAAGTCAGGAACATCGCTCGAGGACCAAACTTTGGACATTGGAACAAAACAAAAAATTCGTTTCTGTTCAATCTCTGTTCTAAATTTCGCTCAATGATTCTGGAAGACTCCGTATAAACCCCGCTGCATGATGTTGCTTAGAGTACGATCCCGGTCGTCACTCACCTGCCATCGATCTCTCTTCGCAACCGGATCATCGTTCGGCATCTCCAACGCATCGGCCGTCGACTCGTGCGGTCTTCTCCGGCACCTTCGAAAGATCGATCGACGATTAATTCAGACCGATCTTAGATTTTACGAAATAAAAGAGGAACCGCCGAGAAAGAGAAGCAGCTTTTGTCTCTTACTTGCACAGGCAGCAACGGGCGTAAATCCATTTGAAGCTTCTGGCCAGAATGTCACCAATATTGCTGAGGTAGAGGAGGAAGAGC
>NW_021848556.1:53812-73148 GCF_003651465.1 Formica exsecta
GCATTCCTATTATCGCGTACACTATAGTCACGACTTTGCCCCATTTCGTCTTGGGATAAATGTTGCCGTAACCTGCGCAGTAAACGAGAACATAGCCAAGTGAGTTTATCGACGAGCTACGCGTCCGCTTCCGTCCCGTGTTTCTTGCTTCTTGCCGCGTCCGTATATACGTGGGCTGATTTATTTTTGATTAATTTATCGTAGAGTAAAATTTCGGTAAAGTAAAACCTGGTGGTAGTATCGCGCCGCGTGTGGATTATTAATCGAGAACGTGCGATTGAAATTTTTATCCCGAGAGAATATCATGTGATCGCGATAAAGAAGCATAAAAGGGATAGGCTTTCCTAATGATCAAGATAAAAATCTCTCAAGATATTCTTTCTGTCTATTTGTCCATCGTGAATATCCTTATCTCGTCTTACAAGTGATTTATATGCGTGTCCAAACGATAACTGACTATACATCTCTCGATATTTCCTCTGGAAATATTGCTTTGTAATGCGACATTCTCGGTATCGAGTCCTCGTGTATAACCGACTCTCCATTATCGCGTAGATAGCGATATCCGCATCAATTATCTTCTTGGCAATTCAACCGGACGTTGTTTCAACAGATGCGCCCACGAGAGTTGGACGGAATCCCGAAAGTTTCGTGCTCACCCCATGGGAGACGTAAACAATCCCCCGACGGACGAGCCCGCTCGGATATTCATGTTTAATAACGTGGCGAAACGTGCTCCATAAAACCGAGCAGATGCTGGGTCTTTAAAAAAGAGAGGAAGAAAGCGCCGAGGAAAATTTCGCTCATAAGTTCGCGATTCGTTGGAGGTTGAAAAAAAAGTACGCGCCGTTTCCCGCGCAAAAATGATTTTTACGGAGGGAAAATGTGTGTGACAGTTTTCCTTCATAACGATCTGTGCACCCTGTGTTTTCTTTTTTTTTTTGATTTTTCGATTCGCTCGTTAACGCGAAAGAAAATAAACACGGACTCTGATCGCGAACGATCTCTGATCTACGGGAGTATTTTGCTCGCGCAGAGTCGATTAATATTTCTTAGTTAAAAATATCAAATGATTGTACATTGTAACACTATGACTAGTAACCGATTGCTTCTCGCGGCGATAATAAATTCCGGCGCGGTTACGGCACCTCGCCGTTGAAACGAGTTTAACCTACATAGCTGATAAATGTTGGCTAAACTTGGACTTGATAAAAAAAAAAGTCGTATTAATATCTAATTTGTCGCGTTGGCGTTTTGCGGAAGCTTCTGCAAGCCAGATTTTAAACTAAAAACTGGTATATCTCATTACCGATATTAAATTAACATTGCCACATATTAAATATATCGGGATAACATTAATCTTTCCGCGGAAAGAGAGACGCTATCAATATCAGATTCTGCCGATATTGTTATCTCAATTCATTTATCGAGTGACAACGGTTGTTCACATTTCTGCTTTTTCGGGAGAGTTTTAGCCATCATCATACAAAAAAAAAGAAGTAGCAACAAGCTGTAGTCCACTGCCAGAAAACCGATGCGCGATATCGAGGGCGAATCGGAGCGTGTCTTGTAATCAAGCGAAAGTCGTAGCAAAAAAAAAGTTGTCGTCTTTTTTTTCATACACACGCGAACAAATATACAGAAGATAGAGAGATAGAGTACAAAAGGGGAACGTGACAAGGGTATGCATTCAGCGTGATTTTTCAGGAAAACCGCATGTCGAACTTCCGCTTCGAATGCGGAATATATGGGACGCGGACTTCATTTTCGAGACCTCTCTTTCTCTTTCTATCTCTGATGGTCTCTCGAAAATTACAACAGCATCGTCCGGTCGAGTGCAATTCTTACGGATCTCGGGCCAAACAAGCAGTCGTCGCACCGTGACATTGTACAATTTACATTTTGATAAAAATTAAAAGTTCCGAGAGAAAACACGCACCGGGACTCTGACCGCGATAAAAAGAGGCGACTTCTCGCGAGAAAGTAATCTGCATAATAAATTTACGTGACTTTGCAATTCATGTGTTCTTACTACTAGCATTGTTGAAGCACGTGATTACATAATTTTCATTTCAAATCACAATTTGCTCATAATTTATTTTACATTTTAGTATTGTGAACAACGTGATTACATAATTTTCATATCAAATCGCAATTTGCTCATATTTCATTTTACAAGCCCGTCATATTTTTCAGTTTTTCTTTCTTTCTCTCTCTTTCTAACGTTTCTCTCGTTTCTAACGTTAGTATCTCTAAAAAAAAAAAAAAAAAAGCATTACAAATTTTTGTGACATCTTACTTCCTGAACCACCAATTTCGCGTTCTATCAGTCAACATCGTAAAATTGAATTCAAAATTGATTAAAAGTTTAAATAGCGCGCACGTGCACGCACGATTATCCCGAATAGGGTGCGAAATTTTGTTAGTCTGAGAGACGATGCTGGCACGTCTCTAACGCAAGTCCCGAACAATATAGACCGAGATCTCGTTAATTTTGGAGAATCGGCGACCGACGCCGATTTACGGCGGACGGCCCGGCGTCCCACGTCTTTTAGTCTGCGATAAAACCGGCCGTAAAGCCGGTAAAGCGCTAAACGGACGCTTAAACGCGGGGCTCCGTAAATATCGCGCTTTACTCGGAGCGTTGCTTTTCGCGCTCCGAGAATGAAGAAGCCCGTAAATCGCGCGGTTCGCGATTTACGTTTGCGAGGAGCGAGCGCGAAATTCGTGGCGCATCCTCGGGACGAGATCGTGCTCGTCGACAGTTTGACTTATGACGCGCGACGTGACACGCGAGACGCGATCTTAAGAGGGATTCCCTCACGAGCACATTGACGCCCCGAGGGAAATTTTATAAAAGAAGAGGAGGGAAGGGAAAAATGGATAAAACGTTCGCCTGATTGTGACAGGATGTTTAATTAAATGATCGTAATATTATATCGAACAAGATTTTTATGTGGATATACTGTTACTGTTTTTCATATCTTTCTATCGCGGACACCTTTCAGTAAAAGAAGTTTGCTATATTATTTTAATTTTTCAGGCAACTTTTCTAAACGTCAAATCTGAAAAGATTAGGATATCTCGCGAGCATCCTTGTTGTCGTTTTTACGAGCTATTGCGGCGTTGATTGTCCGTCAAACGTGTGCGATTCGCATGTATAAAATAGAGAAATAGATGTATAAAATGGAACGTATAACAAGCGGGAATTAAAGGGGCGGAATTGAAGTCGCTTAACAATTTATTCGAAAATATCAAATTCGCCAGGGGACAGGTTGCGCTCGTTTGCACGAAGGAAAAAAAGATTCTTCCGCGAATGTTTTATCGATGATCGCGAAACACAGTCCATCTAAAACGGCGAAAAGTGTCGAAAGAGAGAGAAAGATTTTTTTTGCGCGTTGAATAAACAACCGCTTGCAGCAACATTCTTCTAATGGACGAATGAGCAAAACGACATTGTTAGTCTAATCGAGATATATATATGTATATACATCGCGCAGCTAGCCAATGTGCGATCTCTTTTTTACGTATTTTTTTGACACTCTATTGACGAGAAAAAAAGCGACAACACCGGGCTCGGATGTTATGCTATGATTGCAAACTATCTGCGATTGCATTGTATGACGATAAACGCTACAAACACAGTTTATATCGACTTGACAACTTGTTGAACGATTGATATTCGAACAAAATCAAATTGTTTACTTTCTTATCTTATCCCATAAAAAATAAATTATTATTTTTCTGTTTTATTACTCTTATTTTTTATTTTTATTAAAAAATGTAAAAAAATAATACGACAGTATATTATTATGTAATTAATGACAGAGAGAGAGAGAGAGAGAGAGAAAGAGAAAGACGCGTTAGCTCTATTTTAAGAATATTAAAATGTATTAAAACATTCACTATTAAAATGTTTTACAAATTGTAACATTTTCATATTATCTGCCATTTTAACATTAGAAAGGTTAAATTCCCGACAGCCTCTCTTTTAAGCGGCCGCAAATGAAGATGTTACTTTTATAGCGGGGCAAACTCCATTTTATTTCGCGCTGGTGTACGAAGCTTTGAAGTTAAATATACACACAATTGTTCGACGCGTCACTCAAGTTACAAAGGCAATCAAGAGTATGCATATTTTTTAATCAGAAATTCCGGTGTCGGTTTTTATTGTAATTTTTCGCGACATCTTTCTTTCTTAAAAGGTTTTATCTAGGAGAATAGAATTCTATCTTAACATGAGGAATCTACGCGACCTCTGTGAAAACCTCCGTGTTTTATTCGTACATTTCGGAGGAGAGGTTTCGCTGCAATTCAAAAATAAGAATGCAATAAATACGACTGTTGTCAGTGCACAGAAAGCAGAAATCGAAAAAAAATATTTTTTTAAAATTGTCTCAATCAATGTAATAATATTATGTGCAATGATATCAAGTAATATTAAGAATATTAAATCGATTTAATGTTTTCGCCATTATTTGAAGATTTCAAAGCGCAAAATATTTACTCGTAAAAGCAGCAGCAGTCTGGATAATCAATACTTGTCAAAATGCAATATTTATTACAGTCGCACGTTTTTGAATATTACTATTAAATCCGCAAACATACCACAAAATATTTTGCATTGAAAGGCTATAACAATATATCTATTTTAAAGATTTAAGAATAAAACAATTTAAAACCGAAAAATTATATTGTATAAATAACGCATCTCCTACAATAACGCAATAACAGTAGAATACTTTAAAATATAATTCTATTTTTTCCACTTTTGCATATAGGCGTATTCACCGATTTCTGCAGTGCTTGGTTTCTCGAGTAGTTTCGACATAATCAAAAATTAAATTCGTGTCTTCCATAAAGATTTAGGTCTCTCGCAAATTGTTCGACAAATAATAATTTAAACAATACGATGCTCTTCATTTGTAATTTTATGGCGGAATCGAAGCTCACCGAATCTCTAACACATGTTTAGTGGAATCTATTGAACAATGTCTTCAATATAAAAACATGGATATTTTTATTAACAAAAAAAAGATATATGCTTTGTATTTTTATCATTTTCAAAAGACAGCGTTTTCGCGAATTATTTTCGCTCATCAGAATTCGAGAGGTATACAGACAGTATTATGAGCTTAGGAGAGTCGGCGTTTTAACGAAGATTTTATTGTGCGAGAGAATCACAGAAACATGTTCTATCATCATCAATTTCCGCCAAGATTTTGCAAGGGGAGAGGGGATGGGGGAAACGGCGGCGCGTGTAAAATATGACCGAAATTCGCGACACGTATATAAAAGTAATCGAGTGCAACGGCTGACGCATCAGAAACGCTGCAGCAAGAGAAAGAGAGAGGAAGCTCTCGACAGAACGACACGGCACGAATAGAACAAGAGTGCCGACGAGTTTATCGACGAGCCGCGTTACGTGTCGCCGTTGACATTTGACTTGCCGGCCGTTTTGCACGTACAAAACGTTTCTCCCCTCCGTCGTAATATGCATTAAACACGCGCGCGTGCGTTCTCCTTCGACCGAGTGTCCGTTAAACGAGAACAAAAAAAAAAAAAAAAAAAAAAGAAAGGAAAAAAAAGAGAACGAAAACCGAAAATTCCAGTTGTTCGTAGTTTGCATCGAACGCGTCGAGTCTGAGTTTACAGCCGTTTCGTCGAGCAATAAAACGGAACTTTACTTGTCCGCGTTATGTAAACCGCCGTCCGCGGGACGCGGCCGTCCGGTTATTATTGCCAAACCTAAATCCATCACTAAATGAGTAACGATACCTGTGTCGGCGGACTCAATTAACTACGATCGTATATATATATAGAAACGTCGCCAGCCTCGACAAAGTTTCTCCATCGCCGGCAAATGTATTACGTTCGAGAGAATCGCGTTCCACGTTTGTTCGTCGCTATCGATTTCCTCGCGCCGATTATGCAACATCTCGAAACAACGAGAAATAACGGTTTTTTCAACGAGATTAGTGCGGGTAGCGTAAAAAAATTTTATATTGTACGAGATCCAAATATATAATCGTAGCTCTTTCGAAATTATATTCTTCTCTTCAGTCTCCGCATTTTACTTCGATATCAATCTTAATTAAATCAATTCGGTTTAATCAAATCTTTTTCAATTTTTTTTTTCAGCCTCAATAATAAAAATAAAAATAATTTTTTTTTTATGATAGAGAACCAAAGATTCGACGTTAAAATTAAAATCGGCAGAAATTACAGTGTAATGGATAGCTATTATAGGATATTGAAGTCGTTTGAATATCGAGAATTTTATTGAGTCTTAATGCAAAACCACGAGAGATGAATGGGGATAATATTTTCAAGCCATTTCACGCATTTGCGCGTAAAAGCTTCCGCGTTGAATGCACGTCGGTGATATGTATTTAGTTTTAGCGGTGCACATGATAATACTCGAAGCGCGGCGATAACCGCGCCGCGAGGTACAGCGGGGATGGGCGCCGCCAGCGATGTTTATCATTTTCGTTAACTGACAATTTTGGCAGCCGGGATCGCCCGATTTTATCCTCTTTCGCTTCCATGTTGATTTACTGCAACGCGCCACACGACATAAATTAACATGATACATGCACTCGTCATCTCGTTTCATTTCCATTTGCGATGAAATTCAAAGTGTGTTTAAACGGCACGCAAAACACGCCGAATCATGGTGTCTCGTTTAATTTCAAGTCGAGCTAATACTGCCGAGACATCGTTAATTGATGTAAATAAATTAATGTAGAAACTAGCCGTGGAATATATAAGCATTCGTAACGTTCTCTTTTTCACAGTCTCAACTATTTTTGCTGCAAATTTACTTCTATTTTTATTTGTATATGTATGTGTTTAATTCACTTTTTTTTTTAATGGTATCAGTATTTAAAAAGAAATATTGGATTACTTGATAGTATATGTCGACGCGCTGATTCATTTATAGACAATTTCAAAAGATTTAAAATTTAAATCGGAAATAAAGCTTACAATTTAATTTAAAATTAATTTTGACATGCGTACCTAATTTAATTAAAGTTTTTAAAAAATAATATCAATATTTTAAAAAAATTGAATTACTTGACAATATATGTCGACGACACGCGTATTCACACACATTCACGAACAATTTCAAAAGATCTAGAATTTAAATCGGGCATAAAGCTTTAAAAATTTAATTTAATTTGACAATTTAACGATAATTTAATTTAATATTTAAAATAAATTTTTAATAATAATATCAAAAGCAAAATATATAATTTAAAATAAGATTTGGAATAAAAGAAAATTCAAAACACTTAAAATAATCATTAATTATTATTAAACGTAATATTAATAACCACTAATAATAATAATAATTTAATCGATAATAATTTAATTGAAAATTAATTGTTTGCGAAAAAGTGAAGCAAAATTCAGAATTAGGAATGGAGAAGAGACTCGGAAAGCGCTTCAAATTTCGCGTTTTATCCCAAGATTAGTTTTACGATTCCGGGGGACGCGGATGATCGATTGGGAGGATGATTAATTGGTAGACTGGAATGTCAAAGCGTTTCGTTGATATCGGCGCGGATAGCATTATCGGCATATAACGACACGCTTGTCTTGCCGCATACGTAACAGGTATCACGTGTGCGACGTATCAGGGACATTAGTCCGGTCGTGTCGGGCTTCAGGCCAGGGAATTATTGGCGATTAACCAAAAATACGGAAACCGATATCCTCCCGTACGTACGCGCGCGTTTATTTCTTCGTCTCGGACGATACGACGAGGACGACGACGACGATGACGATGATGACGTACCCCTCGTCGTCGTCACGATCAATTATTACGAGGATTAATCGCGGGTGAATTCGTCGCGGCGCCAATTTATCGGACTTGTCGAGAAGTTTAACAGTGAAATGATACCTCCCGAATATTAATTATGTCCGTTGTTGTGACAATCGCGCTATTACGCTTGATTTATATCGCGTTCCGTTACCAGCTAACTCATCGCTTTTCTGATATCGCAGTTACTTTATACTACAATTGAAATTCTCGATAATCCGCGGATAAAAGTGTTAATCGATGTATTCAAGCAGATTATTTCTTTATGGCAGATTATTTAATTTTTTTTTTCTCGAAGTACGAAGAAGATGATTGAGAGACACAGAATCTCTTAATTTAGATTCAGTTATAGCTTTTAATGCGACAAATTAAATCAACGAGCCAGAAAAAACTCTAGTCTCGATACTTTTATTCGGAATTTTATTTCCAATTTTATTGAATGTGTATGCGTGTGTGTGTATGCTTGTCGGATGAAATATATTACAGGAGGAATTGGTAGTAAATTAAGAATAAAAGGTTCGATACTTCTCTTCTTTTTAACTAGACTAATTACACCATTGCTCCTCGTAAGTTACGCCCGGTTTCCAAGAATTTTCCCAACACCCTTTAAACAAATTAGCTGACGGCTTATTTTAATTAGCTGCTTTCGAGCCTTGATAGTATTAAGATTAAAAGGGGTAAATGTAAAAACCGAGTAGATAAAAAAATGATTGCCATAAAAGGCGCGCGGCTACGATCTCGTAATATTTTTAACATTTTCAAGCTTTTAAATATTAAAATTTCCTTTAATATTTAAATATCTTTCCTGAATTGCTGGAATTTGAAAGAATTTCAACTTATTCGCGAAATTTTAATACATTTACGCTTGTGGGCATCTTTCCTTGAAACAGCAGTTGCACAGTTGCCTTTTGCGTATATAGACTAAATCTTTTGAGCGACACAAAATATTATTTTTACAATTTCTGGCGATTAATGGCGAGTCAAAACTACGAAAATAATCAGTCTGAAACTTGAAAGAGAAAGGGAGAAAGATTATCTAGCTATGTTGTATACTTGATTGAAACGAATAAAAATACAAACGTTGAATAATTTCTAGATAAATAAGTATTATTCGAATATTTCAAAAGAGTCAGAAAATCGGAAATGAACTAATTCTGTATGTGTGTAACCCCTTGCGGTGGCTAACTCCCAGCGATCGTCGGCCGAAATTTCGCGCACCGTCATCAGCCGACTTTGGTTGTTCGAGCTCAGCTCGTCGAATCGATCCTGGGGGTCGCCCGCTTTAGGATGCCGACCCTTTTGGGGTTGATACCGGGACCGTAATCGCACTCGGAATAAAGCAGGCCCCGGTCGAGGAGCTTCCGGAATTAATTAAAAGATCTCTCCGTCCCCTTCTCCCCCTTTTCTCGTCTCCTGCCGAAAAGTTCGCACACTCGTTAATCCTTGTTCCGTTCTCTCTTTCTCTCTTTCTCTCGGGTTTTGGCCGAGAAGAAAAGAGGAGCGTCCGCGTAAAGGGAAGTAAGCGTCTCTACGTTAAAAAGTGAGAAGTAGACTTCTAAAATCCTTTGCGGAGAAAAATGTGCGCTTTTGTGCTCAATCCCTACGTCGGGGAAACTCTCAAAGAGATGAAAAGGAATTACCTACAAAGTCGTACAATTTTCAACGCGCGATAAGAGAAGGCTATCATTGCAATGACTTATATATATACTATTTATTTAATAAAGATTGTTTTTTCTAGTTAAAAAAAAGAAATATCTCCGATAATTTTTCGGATAATCTCTTCATCTTTTGACGTTAGATTAATTTTTCAGAAATTGTGTATTTAATTTTCCGCTTATATATATATATATATATAATTCCACATTATATTATTCTTAATTGAATTTCACTCTATCCTTTTGGACAGACGTACGTAATGCGTTCTCTTGATTTGCATTCCGCTACAACGCGATAAGAAAGGATTTTCGGTGTCGACGACATCGCGCAGGACGCCGGCATCCCATTATGAGAAAAAGAGAGTATGGGTTTGGTGCCGTATTTTCCTCGACGGGGAAATTTCTTATCCATTTTGGTTGAAAGGCGCGACATCGCGGCCGCGATCGCATTTAAACCCTCGCCAATATAATTTCACACGTCGTGTCATATAATTCACCACCCGAAATCGAGTGGTTTTCGCGGTAAAAGTGTCGATCGACTTCGATTTAATATTAAAATGTCGAAAGAATACGATTTAATGTAATTATATATATATATAATATAATAAATTAATGTATTATATAATATATATATATTAATTTATCATATAATTTATAATAATAATTATTAATTGTGCGTATATATCCCGTCGAAAAGATATTGTATGATATGATATAAGATGCACCGGCAAATATTCGTCATCATCGAATATTTTAGCCATTAGCACGTCCGAAAGATTAACTGCTAACTCAATCTGCAGGACGGCGCTGAAGAAATTAATTGCCGGCGGGATGTCGATCTTGATGGTGACCAACATCGGACGCTCTCGCGACGAACGAACGAACGAGCTTTCTCGATCCCGAGAGATCGAGTGATCAGGGCGCGCGTGACGCGCGCGTTAATTAATTTCCGGCCTAATAAAGTCCTCGACAGCCAGCCGCGCAGATTCGTCGCAGACGCGCAATTTTCGGCAGCAATATGCGATTCCATGAAGGATATCGGATACGAGAGGAAAATAATACGAGACCGAGCGCGATACGATTCAATTTCGTGATTTTCATCAGAAACGCGACGTCCCCGTCGCTTATCAATGCCGGTTATCTGTGCCACAGGATGCCACAGGATGCCACAGAATAGCGAAACGTCATGTGAGATGACTGATAATGGAAAATCATGATTTGTGTAGCAATTTGGATATCTTAAAGGATTAAAGGTATCTAGCGAATCGAAAAATAGGATACTTCTTAATATTGAGTATAATTTTTATCTCAACAAATAGATAAATAATATTTTTTCGTTAAAAAATAGTTTTTTTTTAAATAGTAACACTCTCGCGTTTATTATCTCTTGGCGCGCTCGCAGCGACACGCAGTACGTGACTCTGCGCGTTATACGTTATCACGCAATCCAAAAGGAATCAAATGATCATTCGATTTACCGTCGTCGTTCGAAACAACCCTCGCGGTTGTTGCATAGCATCACGTTCGAGCATCGCTATCTTCTCTGTCGTACGTTCCCCTCCCAGCCACTCCTCTATCTATCCCGTTCGCTCCTTCTCTTTCCCTTTCTCTCTCTCTCACACACACACATACACATGCGCAAAAAGGGAGCAACTAATTAATTTATTTATTAAATACTGCAGTGTCGTCAATTGAATTGCGCGACAGTTTTAATATTAATTGACTAACGCGCAGTTCATCGATTTATGCTTGCAATTTCGCGGAGAATGCGCCTCGTCGGGGTATCAAATATTCCGTATCGTTAATTAATTCTATGTTAATCCAAAATGACCGACTTTGCGCTGTGCCGACTATCGAGAACACAACACGGATAATGTCGGAGATTGAAAATAATTCTCACGAACGAAAATATAAAATTATCGATTCCAGCGTTCGATCGCGCAGTTTCCCTAAAATAATACGAAACTATCATCAATATACTAATTGCTGGTACAATAATTATCAGAATGCAATAAATTCTCGAACAATATTATCATTGTGTGGCGAATCCCATTAAAATTACATAAATTATCCGTGGTTTAATTATATATTCGATAGTATTATAATTATTTATTATTCTACTTATTAAATTATGTTTTAACAACAAAGTATTCGAATTAATTTTATTTAATCAGAATGACATTTGGATTGTGGTACTTCTATAGGGTGTTTCAAAACTTATGAATATTCTTTTTATAGCATGTTCTTTCTGGCCAACTTGGATTTTTTTCTTAACAAAAATATCGAAGGATGTCATCATTTTTTATAAGTTTTTAATTTTTCCATCATATATCTTTGTAACTAAGTCTCGAAATAAAATTCTGTTATTAATCTATTATTAAAAAGACATTTGATAGTTTTGATTCATCCTATATATTAAATAATGATATCATTATCATTACATTGATCAACATCATTGCAAGAAAATGCTGATCAATGAATCTACGTGGGAAAAAAAAAGATCAAAATCTGGAGATCCAGATCAAATACATATATTCAATATATATTGAAATATATATTTCGCGCGAATACTTTTACAAATTTATACGATACGTTTCATACAAATTATGCAATTCCTTTCGCGTAATTTTGCCACGATAATCATGATTTATACTCTTTGCGCACACTCACCCCAGCACACGCGGAACACCGAAAACAAAGCCGCCATCACGTTAAAGTCATTAATATCACTTTACCCTTTCATAGTCGCGCGCGCGTAGCTCCGGAATATGATAAATCCCGCTCGAGTCTCAGGATACCATTCGTGGCCTGGATAACTCGACGTTTCACGTCGATTCTTCCGCCCGGTAATTCGATCTTTTTCGGCGCATCTCGAGGGAAAACGAAAGAAAGAACGGGGCGAAATGTGCTTATAAAAATCGATAGTCGGCGACGGAGCTTCCGTTTTTAGTTGGCTCGTTTTGACCGGCGGTTAAATCTTAATTGTCTTCATCGATTCACGAGAAATATAGCGCTTTCTGCGGGAGATTAAGATCGGTGGAACTTTAGCGAGTCACTTTCGCACATTGTGGAAATTGATCTGCGCTTATATTGAATTCCCCGAACAAGGGAAACGCGTGGAAATGTGTGTGTATTTTTCAATATTTTTGAATTCCGAAAATTTTTCGAATTTTTTCTGTCAAGACTTTTTGCTCACAAATTCCGAAAACGCCAGAGAATCATTCTAGTAATATTTGGCCATATAAAAAACAGTAAAGTCAACGCATTCGTTGTTAATAAAAATAAAAGATGTGCGGTTAGATTCTTATTAATTTGATAAAATTTGATGGAAAAAATATATTAACCCCATGCCACTGGCAATAAATCGATCAGTTTATTTTGTGCAATCGATTGGAAAACCGCGGAACAGATCTGCGCTTTCCTTCTCGTCAATAATCTACTTACTGAAAGAGCTTTATATATAATTGTGTCTTAAAAGATTTTAAATCTTATCACAACGGGACAATTGTTAATATTTTGTATATTTAAAAAGAATTTTGTTTTAAACTTTTTTTTTGTTTTAAACTTTTTTTAGATATCAAATGTTTGAAATAGGAAAAAGGATTAATAAACAAATATAAATGATTGTCAAATAGGGATTTGTGGGGAAATGTGTCTATCGTTGTTTTCTCTCTTTTTTCTTCTTGGTTTTATCAATTCTTTTTCTCAACTAATATTTTTTGAACAGTGCAAGATTTATGTATTATATATATTTTTCAGCTCTCTGGACCCCCGTGCCTTTTTTTACAATTTAAATTCGCTCTCTGTATTTTCGGGCACGGCTGCTTATTTGGGGACGCGTATTGCTCGCTCGAGATTCCAGCCGAATTTTTCTTACCACATTGTGGTACGAATGTTCATTTACATACCCTGGATATATACCTGTATACATTCGCAAAATTATTCATCTTGCGACAAAATTACAAAATATTTTTCCTCCGTTCAATAACAAAGAAAATTATTAAATTTATGCTACATGTATTATGCACACATATTTTCAGACAATTTTAATTTATTCGCAAATAAATCGTCTAAATGATTTAATCACGGCTAATTAAAAGTATTAAAAGAGTCGCCTGTCAACACTTTATATTGTTGAATTAAAAATCTGAAACGCTTCCTATTTATACCTCCTAACGTTTCTTCCTTCCTAGCCGGCATAGGAGCCTTTATCTTAACTTAAGGAGATTTATCAGTCGCGACGAGAAAAGTGGGCATTAGTCGGGGCATTAAGAGCGCAAATAAGCGCGCTCTGTTTAGTACGACCAAGTATCCGGGAGCGAGTAAATTGTCTACATTTTTCAAGAGCTTCCTCGCTCTAACGCGTTCGCGTTTTATTATCATAGACGAAAGCGAATGTATCCGCGAGGCTATGTAATTCGTTCAGTTTTGCTGGATAAAAAAAAAGTTAAAATATTCGAATATATTGCTAATTTTTTTACCGAATAAATTATTTAATGATAAATTTGAGATTTGAAAAGTATATATACTGACAATTAGAGAGATAAGAGAACACTCACCGATGGTCGTTATCACAGTGAGGGAATACAGAAAGGCGCCAGCGAAACTCCACTTATCCTCCACACCGTCGTATCCATTTTTTATGGCCAACACCACTTTCTTCTGATAATTCTCGAGAATGTCCCTCACCTTTGCTTTCCATAGCTTCTCCGAGAACACATTTTCCTATATACAATATCAGCGATGTCAGAATATTAATGAAGGAGAGAAATTGCCATCGGCGATATTAATAAACACACACACACACACACACAGATGGGAAACCTATAATAATCTCAAACTTCATATCTCGGAATCTAATATTTCGAATCTAATATTTCAACGTAGATTATCGTTTCTGTTATTGTATACGTCGAGTCCGGAACTGACGCTCGTAACTTTAACTGACGTTTCAACCAAACAAAGACGTGTGAAAATTCGTACGAAAGAAACCCGGGTGGTCGTAAAAAGAGCGCGGTCCAGATATATACACGGAACAGTCTATTTTCCATTATCTGAATAAAAATTTCTGAATAATCATGATGTAATCATCTAAATAAAATAATCGCATCATCTTATCTTTATAGATTATTAAAATATACGTAATCCTCTTATAAAAGTTCTTTTCCGTCAAAAATTCTTATTTTTAAAAAGTAAAGATTTATAAAAAAAAAAGTATGAGTATTATTTTTATATTCTGAATGTGTTCGTCTTAAAAATATTATTTTCTTAAAGTTATCTAAATGAAAATTTATAATCGCATTTTTTTTTACATAGATGAATTTAAAACAGGACAATCTTCATCCGATCTCAGACACACTTATATATATTTTATCTTATCTTTAACTGAATAATTTCGCGATTATCTAAGCGGAACATCGTTCTCCTCGGAGATACTTCGAGTATTCACGATTCTACTACTGTGGGCTGTCAAAGAGAGGAGAGAAAGTACAATGCGGATAAATCATTCACCTTGGAAGTTAACTCCCAGAGAGTGGCGGCCGTCAGGTTCCTACATCTGATAAATTCGTCGGCAATGTCCGGGTTGGCCTTACCCTCGATGTGGCCAAACAAGAAGGCGCCCGCAATGGTGTAGCCCACCACTAGGCAGACGATACCGACGTTGCTGAAGAGAAAGGCTATCAGCGCCCTGGTCCAGTCGGCGATCCGCTCACCCCATGGCTTCCGCCTGCGTTTCCGTCGTCTGCGACCGCGATAACTTGCGCGCTGCCAACTCCGATTGCTGCCCGACGAGCGGGACGGTTTGTCCGTCTCCATCCAGGCGACGACGTCACCTTGACCGGATCACCGATTTGCGGGCATCGCGCTTCCGGTTCGCCGAGCCCTCGCCCGTCGTATCGCTTCGCGAGGATCCTTTCGCGAAAGGAAGCTTAGGGACTTTGATCCTTGCCTCCTAACGATTTATCGACAATCGCGGAATGCCTCTCGCAAAGTCTCTCAGGAAACCGCATTGTCGCTTGAAAACCGCAGCTTAGGAGCTTTATTTTACAGAATTAGTCCGCTCACTAATCCACAGCTTGAATAAGTCGTAAATATCCTTCGGGATAATCGGTTGGCATAAAAATTGGATTATAATTCGCGAAATAATTGTTTTTTATAAAACTGACACTTGTCTCCTCGACTTTAAAATATCTTATTAAATTATCTATCGCGAGTTACACAGATTTCTCGCAAAAAAAACGCTTAATGAATAAGAATACGATATATACGCGACGATCGACTTTGTTTAAATCATATTTTTCAAGTCGATAGCCTAGGAAAAAAGACACACTTTGCTCGCAACGATCGATTAACCGATGGCGTTATTACCGAGCCAACGGGCAGCTCATATATAACGGATCTTTCGTATAAGAAGATCGCGAGTTCTTACTGCACCGACCTGGTCTAATGGAGAATTACGCCGGGTGAATTTAATGGAAAACGTCACATTTCCTTCGGGGGTCTCCTCCGCGGTGGTTGTCTCTTCCCAGGAATATCTGGTATCGATTTCGTCCGTGGGGAATCGAAAACACGACGACGACGAGCCACTTGGCCGTTTAACAAATTTTATTGTGAAACTGTTTACGATCCCACGAAAAATGATCAACGATCTCCCTGAAACCGTTGGGGACGCGAATCTTTTTAATTAAATTCCCCACGCTTTTTTTCCCAAACTCTTCTCGCACACCGGGATACAAAAGCAAGATTCATTCGAGCGTGTCTCTTATAAATTAATAATAAACGCGAGGTATCGATCTCTTTGCGACTTGAACGATAAACTTAGGACGGATTAAAATCTTTTATACGTCCAAATCGCATAATCGATATTGATGTTAATAACGAAACGCTCGACGCCGGTTCGTTTATCAAAATTAATATGAAGGTCCATCTCTCCAAGGGTTTTACCGTTATCCCGATTGCTGAACGAAAGTCATCCATAAGTATCTTCAGTGGAGAGCCACGATAAAAATTAGAAAAATCGAGGTATCGAGCGGAGTCGATGAAGATTATCGACATAGATGATGAATCGGCGCTGTTCGCTTCGCGCACCGTAATCATCGAAATTTTCATTGACACTCGGGATTTCTACGTTTATGCTCGCGTTTCACGCAAGCTATACTTAGATAGGTATACATTTACGCGGCTGGGGTGCACCAGACAGACCGATTACGAGAGACCTACCGCCACGTGTTGAGGAACCGCTATAAGTTTAAAACACCGTTCGTTTCTTCTCTTGTAGATCATTTTCCCGGAAGCATCCACCCGTCGATCGTATACTCCACCGCGATTACGAAATTCTCGAGGATCTCCTCTTTTGCTTCTTTGCATGCGATGACCTCGTTGATCGTTTCTGGGCAACGATCCCATTACATCATTACACATACGCGTCGTGATTAAAGTTCCCGAATAAATTTCCGCAAAAAGATCCGGGATGAGACTCGGTTTTGGATTCCGGGCCTGACCGCCAAGCGTGCGGAAAACGACTCGTCTCGACGAGGCTCCCCCGTAAACTGATTCCGTGACACCCCGCATAGTCACGACGCGCACCGTCTTAAAATAACGCATCGCCGAAAATAACCGGGTTCAAGTCGCTTGGTCGAATCTTCGATTCAATTCGGACACCCGATAGACGAACTCGCCGCAGTCGATTCTCCGTTCGGAAAAAATCGCGATATTAAAATTCGAAATTATAAAAGGCGATTCTAACAAACTTAAGACTAACTTTCTTTTCTATTCTCGATATTTTTTTTTGATAAAACGATTTGAATAAAAACCGATATCCAAGAGATAAGCGAAAAGAGAATTGCTATAAAACCGATTATTTTTTCATCGGTGTCTGACTTATATATTCTGCGCAAAAATATTTAACTTCCCGCGGAGAGAATAATTTTCGACGTCGCCGAAAGAGAGAGAGAGTCAAATCGAGCGACGTGTTAAAATTTATGAAATGCAGATTACTCACGCGCGCCGGGACGGTTGGTTCGTAATGTGCGCGAGCGGAAGTTCTTAGCGACTATTATTTCTCCTTCGAGTGGGCTTTATCGCGCGATTATCGAGTCGTTGAAGCCCACCGCCGTTGCCGCCGTCGAGACGATTAACGTCCTCGCGATTTAAACGACGAAACGCGACTGCGAAGCGGCGAGAATGTATAGGTGTGTATGTGGGTGTGTGTATGTGTGTGGGTGTATACGTGGATTGCAAAGGGGATGAAAGGGATTTGCATAGCGAGTGTGAATTTTGCATGTGGCAAGTGCGTCTGGGAAAATATTGTAAGGACAATCTTTTCCGCGCGCGGAAAGTAGTAAGCCGCGCAAAAATGTCGCTCGCTCTGCTGCCAGGAGATAATCGCGTACTCTCGCGTGTGTGCTCGAAGAAAATTTAAGGGACTGCCGGAAAATGTCTCTTGGAAACGCGAGCGTTTCGGAATTTTAGCTCTCCACCCGCGTGTGGCCGTTCTTTGAGAAGTAAATAAATGTCGCGCTCTGGTATATTCTTGTGTCACGCTTTTACTTTTCGTGAATAAAATTTAAATAAATGTTAAAGTAAGCTTAAATTTTCGCAAACTTTTGTTAAATGAATAAACATTTTCATGATTTTTTTTAGAATTTATAGAACTGATGGAAATAAATGTGATAAGTTGATTAGAGAATATGATAAGATGGTTTTGCGGAATAAATGTGTGTGTGTGTTTATATTATAATAAATTATTATATATAATATAATAAATATATGTATAATTAATATTATAATATAATATATTAAAAAATACACATAAAATACTTACGATCATATTTGTATAATAGTATAATAATTGTAAAATGTCTCTCACTGCAAAGAAAAGTAACAAAACTTAAAAGGAAAATATTCAAAATGCAAATATTCGACTAGATATTAAAGCTACTACTGTAATATATATGCAAATTTAATTGCATTCCGCGATTGTTCATCTATTCATTTTGTAGAAACTAATTCCCAGATTTGTATATATATATATATATATGCAGCGGTATTTTCCTCGTGACGCTCACAAGACGCTGTTTCTCCCCTGCTATTGTTCCATTAGCACAATTAACAGTATATCTATATTTTAATAACGTCAAAATTTTAATAACGTAAAGACTGAAAAGGCCAGAAATTTTTTATAATTCTAAATAATTAAAATTCTCTTACATTATCCACAGTTTACACATCTGTAAAAAAGAAAAGATTATTGAGATCTTTCAAGAAATCGGACTCGATGCGCCGAATCTCCAGTGATAAAGTTAATATTTATCGTTTTTCAATAATTTTGCAATAATCATTTAATAAATATCCCCATACTTTAATTTCAATAATCGTTAATTTTTTGTTGCCGAACATTAATCCGTTCATCTACTGATTTTAATTGATAACGCGGCAAAATTTCAACGTATTCATAATTCAATTTTACTTGTTTGTAACGATTTTTTCTTGAAACAGTTTGTGCAAAAAGAAGAAAAATAGATTATTCAATCGGAAGTTCGATCCGCACAAGTCTGCTTATGTGACTCATGTATCGTGGAACTGATTTGTACGTCGACTCTGGATGTGAATCGAGAAAGATACTTCGGATCTCGTGACGGATCTATGACTGGGATGATGAATGACGCCGCGCGTCCCCGATCTCGTCGTATTGGTAAGCTTGGAAAACCGCGAGAGAGAGAGAGAGAGAGAGAGAGAGTCATAGCTTGGGCTCGTTTTCATAGACCTCATCCTCGTACTCTGCGTCGTATTCGTCGTAGTCTTCGGCCTCCGCCTCGTCGTCGGTCTCTTTGATGATACCTAGTCTCTTCGCGAC
>NW_021848556.1:73301-77107 GCF_003651465.1 Formica exsecta
GCTCTTCACGTTGTTGATGACCTCCTCCTGCACCAGATTAAAGCTCATTGCCAGCAAGGCAATTCCAAATAGCAGGTAGAGCGAACAAAGGGCGATGCCCTGCTGCGCGTCCAGCTTGTACGCCGGCACAAAGTCGCCAAAACCTTAAAAGAGAAGAGATAGGAAATATTACATACGCGAGGTCTCTTGCGGGGTCCTCGTAATTAACATAAGATCATATAGATAGAGAGAGAGAAAGAGAGAAAGAGAGAGAGAGAGAGAGAGAGAGGGAGAGAGAGAGAGAGAGAGGGATGAATGCGAGGGATGAATAAGTGAAAATATTATAAATATAACTTTTTTTACAAGAAGCATTACATTATTTTTGCGGCGCTTTATAAAGAACGATTTATTCAATCGTCTTAGACAGCGCTGATATCTAATTAGATCTTGAATTGATGGCAGATATTTAAATAATTATTTTTTAAATAATTATTTAACCAATAATTTTATTATTTATTATATCTTACGAATAATGATTATATAATAAAGATAATTATTTTATTGGTATTTTAATAAAATCATACAGACTCTTTCAGCTACTAGGAATAAATTAAAAATTAAGGAGCAACAGAAACATTCCAATTTAAAGAGAAAGAAAGGAATGGAAAGAGAACGAACCGATGGTAGTCAACGTAATGAAGCAGAAGTAAGCCGAATCGAGGAGCGACCAGTCTTCCCGCTTGCTGAAGAGATAAGCGCCACCGATTATGTAGCTGACAACTAGGAAGACGCATAGCCAAATGGGCACGGGCTTGGTTGGTTGTCTCTCCTGATCATCCGCGACATAATACTCGTAGTCCAAATCGATATCATCAACGTAAACCTGTCGATGCACGGCGAATCCCATCGGCGACATAATCCTCGGCGACGGTGGTCCCCGCTTAAAAGAGCGCGCTGGGGGATGATCATTTATTATGATCAGCAAGCGCGCATTATATCGATCGATTTGCCATCTGATCTAATTGCAATCTAGGAGCTTTGAATGACTTGGAAATATTAGAGAGATATTCTCGATAGCTATAAAATCACCAACAAATTACGAGTTTGAATTTATATCGCGATTCAGCCGACCACCGGCTTTCATCAGCGGAGTCACTCACCGACGGAATAATTGCTTCTGCTGCGTCTACTACTCTTGCCGGATTGCGATCTTCTCATATGTTCCATTTCCAAATAGACCGAAGGCGGTCGTAGCCCCGACGTCAAACTCGTTCTGTGATTCGTCGTGGCGCCTTCAACGGAGAGGCATCTCCTCGGCAAGGATCTGGGATTGAAGGAAGTTTGCTTTTCGGCGCTATCCGGCTCCTCGGTCGTTCCGTTGCTTCGCGGCCTCTCCGAATTCTCGACTGTAATAACGTCGGTTTTGTTTAATTTCTTTGAGCGCTTTAAGGAGCGATTGTCTACACAACAACAGCGGACATTTATCTGGATCTTGAACTAATAATATATATCTAGATAATCATTTAAACAAAAATATGCAAAAGGTATGCAAAAATAGAATCATTCGTATAAATCGAACAGCAAAATTCGCTGATACTTGCCTTTAGTTTGAGGCGGCGGCTGCCATCTCAGCATCTCGTCCTCTAGATCGTCCAACGCATATTTGTTGCACAAAACCGGCGAGCGATCAGCCTCGTTCGGACTCATTAGCAATTTTCTGTCCAACGATTGCGTCGTTATCCTGGAACTGGCTGTACGCGATAATAAAAGTATAACAAACAAATCAACCGACAGTTTAATTAATCGATTAGTCGATAACAAGCGCAATGCAGCGCGATCGATGCGCTTGAATTAATTAATTAATATCAACCGAATATTTTACGGAAGCAAAGGAGGGAGGGAGCCGACGCGGCGATGTGGGAGCGTTTTCGTCTTTCGTGTGTAACAATCCTGTGTGTATATCGTTTACTAATTTTTTAACAAGATAAATGATAATCTGCATTTTTAACATATATTATAAATATATGCAATATTTATATATAATTATATATTAATAATAATTTATATATTAATTATTCATGCAATCTATTAGTATCTTTATACATATTTTAGACATCCGACAACAATTATCTGATCGCAAAATGGGTTCAGAGATGACAACTGTTTGCGCGGATAAATAACAAAAATAAAATGAAACGTTCCAATACTAGTGTGCATAACTTTTCATATGTTAATTTTTTAAATTAATTTAGAACCAACATTATTAACTGACAATATAAAATAAGTAATTGGTATATTTGTTAAAAAGAGTACCTCTTACACTTTTTGGAGTGGCCATCTGAACATCCGAATAACGCGGCATAGTCGCGGCCTTAGTTTCCATCGGATGATTCGTGGAAGGTGCGTAAGCACTTGACACTTTCGACTCGGTTCCTTCGAATCGTCGATGCATATATCTATAGTTTATTTATATGTTCTGATCATTTGTTATTTAATATTTTATTTAATATTGATAAGTTTATCTATAAGTCTATTATTTAATTGATAAGTATATTATCTCTAAACGATTATTTTTTTATATTAAATAAAAAATAATTAGATCGATAGCATCGTATGCCATAATATGATTAGAGAAACTAACGATAAGAACTGTCCACCATTTATGCAAAAATAGAATCATTAATATGAAAGCAAGTTTTTTCACAGATTCTCTTATACACGTGTATTTCTTTCTCTCAATTTTCAAAAGGCAATTATTTCTTTAAATAATTCTATTATCATTTAAAACTTCACCATATCGAAATTAATATTATACGCAAACGTAAAATATAAATTAAATTTTTTATTTATATTAAAGAAAAAGAAAGAGAAGATGGAAATATAAAAATAAAAATTCCAAGAGATATTTATTTTATCCGTATTAAATTATATTCCTGGCTACATAAAAATCACGTAATTTAATTGAACAATTAATTATGGAAATACTGTTCGCTCGTCATATATTCAGTTCTCCTTAGACGATAAAGGTCCTCGACTGTATTCTCGACTAATCAAGAGATTGAATTATAAATCCAAGAATAATCTTACCTGCAATCGGTGTCAGAGTACGAGGACTTCGTCATACTCTCGGAAAGTCCCAAGGCCGAATCAGCTGATCGTTGACTCACTCTGATGGATCGGCGAAACGGGCCTTTGCTTGATCCATATCGTCTTGTAAAATAAATATAACATCTGTATACAATCGCACAATAGATTTTCAAATCTTCTAAGATTTAATTCACTTTCTTAATTAAATAATCCAAAGATATGTGTATTTAAGGAATGACGTTTCCGTATGACATAATTATAATATATTATTGACCAGCAATATGTAAATCTTATCTGACATATCAATATAGCATTTTTATATAATTTGAACTTCTATACATGTATTCTTTTCCATGTAATCTTTTAATATTTTTCACTGTAATATAGATCTCATTTATATCATATTACCCTGGTTGACGAACGGAGTACGATCTGACAAAGGTGTTACGCCCTCGTCGTTTTTTTGGCGGTTTTGTGCACACATAGCAACACACTTTCCAATATAAAAATCTAAAAAAATATGTACAAATGTAAAAGATAAAAGAAAATTATTTTTCAGCAGCGATAAAAACTACTAAATGTTCCATGTGTATGTGATATGACAGACAAAACGCAATTTTTGCAAGTTTTCCATTTTTCAGTGACCCGTGTTAGATGTGATTAAACATTGTCTATTATTACCTAAAACTGGACGCCATCACGTCTCCGATATTCGACAGGCAGAGCAACATGAGCGGAAT
>NW_021848556.1:78194-90511 GCF_003651465.1 Formica exsecta
CCGAGAATGGCGTAGAAAATAGTCACCACTTTTCCATTTTTCGTTTTCGGCGCAATGTGACCGTATCCTGTAATAGAGAACGAAAAAATGGAGAGAAATTTCTCGTTTTCGTCGAAAAGTAGAAAATTATTGTACCATGCAACAAAAGATTCGCACGATAAAGGCTATAGTAAAATGCAATTTCGCCAAAAATGATCGATATTGCCCGACAATCGCTTCGCGGTTGAATTAAATGAAATCAAAATTCTATAAACCACTCTAAAGTCTCGAATTGGAAGAAATCGAGGTCGTTCAGAACTTTAGCCTTGCCTCGGCCTTGAATCTCTAAGACCTCGCGTAGCCTCGTAATTTCGTCTACGAGTCTGGGTCAAGGTCGCCAGGATTCCTTATTCGATAATACGCGGGACCATCCCACCGTTATATAAGATTTCCGTTATTTGGCGACGTTATTCTGTGTCCTTTGTCATATATTATCTTTCTCTTTTTTGTAGCTCCGAAAAATTATCAGAAGCGATCCACTTCTTCCATGATTAATACGAGAACAATAAATTTTTAAAGAAAATCACATGATCTTTCGAATATAATAATATAAAAATGTAAAATATTTCAAATGATATCAAACAAATAAAGGGGAAAGAGAGAATTTTGTGAAAGAAAAATAAAAAATAATAAACTGTTAATATTAAACCATTGGGGAAAGTAATGTAGAAAAATATTGCATATTTTTCCATATTTAAGACATGATCTTTTTATAAGTAAAATAATAGAATATGTTGAAGGAAAAATTTATAATATATTAATAAATTATTTTCAAGGTAGGGGAACCGTGTTGTTATCCGCTTTTTTTTTATCTCGAATTATTCGAACGGTTCATCTATCTCGAGCGTAAATCTCGAAGCTGTTATTCGCGGTCAGACAAATATTTTTTTTTCATTTCAGAACGGAACTTTGCTATATCTATATATATGTATAGCCTCCTCATTACAGGATATCCGAAGAACGTGCCATTTCGAGAATGTAACGGGATAAATTCAATTTGATCCTTTTTTTATGTCACGAATGTTCCTCCGTTGGAGGAGGTTGAGTGTCGCGAGAAACCTAGTCAAAGCGCGCCCATAACAAGTCCCTTTCCGCTCTATCGAAAGGACGGATTTATCCGCGTATTCGAGAGGCGGGTTCGGGAAACGTGAGAACAATGATCCAATTTCATAAATTCGCCCCGAAAAAAAGCCATTTATTACGGCGAAACGAGGACAATTCGGAACGTCCTTTAGCGAGATCGATCGTTGTGACTTTTCGCGATAAGGGATTTCGCGAGAAAGCAACAACGCGTGTGTTTCTTTCTACGATACGCGATTACGATAAGCATTTTAGATATCGTTACTCGGGATTTTCTCCCGCGCCAGTGTAAGCGACGCCAGTATTTATGATAGACGTTTCCTCTCTCCTCTCCCAAAACTGCCAGGAGAAGAAAGATCTCCCCCACATACGATATAAATTTCCGGCGCAGCACAGCATCAATGCATTATGCAACCGTATGTAGTTCAGGACGGTGAAGCGGGTGCAAGTGGGAAGGGGGAATGTGCGAGGCAAAAACCCCGTTTCCTCATAGCGAATACATACATGAATTTCCCGAGGATCCCGAGATGTCGAAAAGGCATAGCGCGATCCATTCGCGTTGCAAGATCTCGCCTTTATTTTTCATTTATCTTTTTTTCTCTTTCTCTCTTTTTTTTTCTTTCTCTCTCTTTCTATCCACTGAATGGTGTAACGCTTTTATTCTGACGAGGAATAGAAGTTGAGAGAGAAAGAAAAAGAGAGAAGCGAGGGAGAGATGAGAAGTAGGTCGCGCAGTCGATGGCAGGAAATTATTTGAAAAGGGAGAAAATATAGGGGGAGAGAGAAAAAGGGAGAGTCGCAATCGCGAGCGCCTGTCGAAGAAATGAATTTTCGTCGAAGGATAAGCGTGTTCGATCGCGGCTACAGCCGAGTCAACTGCGAGAAATTTCGATCTCGATTTCTTTCTTCGACGAGCCATATCTAAAATTGCTGGAGCTAATTTTTTACTCAATTACAAGCCGGAAGTGACCTTGCGATTGCGAAAAAATCGATTGAGACGCCCTAAACATTTATAACATTAATTTCCTGTTTCAACATAGCCATGTCGCCGTCTTATAGTAAGGTACGTTTTAGTATTGAATTACTTAAAGATATTAAAAGATTGGTGCCGTTAAAATTTTAATTTGTGAAAAATGAGAAAGACGATGATTATTTCTATACGGAACTGTTAGTTCGGAAAATCTGAGCCATGGAGAAACTAAATAGAAATTATGCTTCAAAGATAAATTACTACAATAAAACTTTATTCTGTAATTAATTTTATATAGAGTTTGCCGTAACGAGATTTTCATTACAGGCTTCATCGCCGAGATATTTAATATCGAAGTGAGATTAAAAATTTCCTTCGTTAAGACGAATACTATACTGACGTGAAGGAACTGTCATTAAAATTTTAACTAGGACTTTGATGCAATCTTTATTTTTTTAAAATTACCAAATCATGATTATAATTATTATAAATATTATAATAATAAAAAATTATTTTTATTATCTTTCTTCGATAAAAGTAACGCAATAAAGATATATCCATCGTATAATTATTTATTAAATTTTCAATAAAATAATATGAAAGATAAAATCACAGAACACTGAAAGATAAAATATGATTGATGCACGAAAAGATAGTCACAAGATCTATATTTGTAAAAATATGAAATGTGTGTGTGTGTGTGTGTGTGACAATTATAATTTCCTCTGCTCGCTTAGATTATCGTCATTTTTAGTAGCAAGGGTATTATATATAGAACAATAGCGGAAACAAAAGTCGCGACAAAACGTCACAAAGTGTCCGCCGCCCTCTTCTTTTATCGTATTTACTGCGGCGGGAAATTGCTTGTGAAAAAGGTCACGTGCCAGGAAATTAGTTGAAAAGTGCGACGATGGCTGGTTTCTTCTTTTGCCGATTCACGAAATGAATTCTCGAGGACCTTCGCGACAAGTTTCAAAGTGGCAGAAGATCCGATTTCATCAACTCGCGCCGAAAAGATTACGATGTTTGATTCGATTTTGTTCACGTTCACTTTAAGACAACGTCGATAAAAGAAAAGAAAAGCGAATTTTGGTTGAAAAATCGCTCTTGGCAGTCTCATTTTTCTTTTTTTTATTATATATTTTTTATTACTGATATATTTTTCTCTTCTTTTTTAAATATCCTTGTATTTCTTTGTTCTTAAGATTGAGTTTAATCTGTCTACAGAGCAAATTCGTCGCAATTTTTGCAATTTAAATGTCTAGGAGTATCATAATTGGATATCTATGTCGTATAACGTGTATTGCAACACGTAATCATCATCTTCCGACCGAGGAATTTAACGTCTATTCCGGCACGATCGGAAAGAGAGACTATTTAATCAAATTGAAAATTTTTCGTCAAATTTCCAAAAGTATCATTTCGCGACAGTACGCATTCGATTTTAATTCACAAAATACCCGCGACAGCTCGTTGCTTTTGCGCGAGCATTCGAAACACTGCGAGAATGCCGTTGCTATTTTATTCCCCAAAGGAACTAGAAAAAAATTCCGTTGCGTGCGCTTAAACCCTCCGTTTGATCTCCCGTTTAATCTCGTAATGAAAAGATGTCATGAAGAAATAAATTTCAAAGCAAAAACGTAATACAAAAAGCGCTTTTGTGTCCTGACAAGTTTGTTCTTTCGTTAAAAATACAGACGGATGCGCATCTACATCACTTTGCTAAACCGACAGAAAGTCATGATATTTTCAGAGGAGTTTATCACAAAAATTTCTCGGCCTCCCTTCCTCATTTATCATTCATCATTCGTCGATGCCTCATCTATTTTAAATCAAACGGCGACTAAAATAGAGTCCACCGAGAATATCGTCCTACTAGATACGTTTTCTTTATAACAAGAGAATATAACGTTTCGCGATTCTAAGGCAACGGATCGATATCTTCCGGACGCATACGCGGTCTCCGCACGTGCGTATGACATATGACATGGATTCTCCGCTAAGAAGATTGGCAGGCAAATGTAGCTTAATGAAGAGGATGTATTTTTCAAGAGTGAAGGCTGAAAATCCCTAACGGAAGGTAATTTCGATGTCGAGCGCGGGAATTAACGTTACGCCATGCGTCTTGATTTTGCTTTAAGAGAAGGAGGTCGAAGAGTGTGCGGCGGCTTCTTTCCGTCGAAGAACCGGGTTTTCCCAGGTCGAAGGACAGGCGCGCTCGAAGGAGCGGAACCGGCCTCAAAATATCCGACCGGATCCACCCACACACGCGCCATATACTGCATAATAACGTTACGTGTTTGTAAATCGCAACGTAATCTCGATCCTGTGAATGCAATATAAAGGAGGTACTTAAACACTATCCAATATTTATTTCGTAATTATACAATAGCAGATTCTCTTGTTGCCTCTCTCACACACGTGGATTCTGCAAATAATCTGAGAATTAGCTCTCTCTCGCTTCTAAATTTCTAGCTTTTTCGTCTTTGACGAGTTTCGGTAACTTGATGAAATTTGAGTTGTTTATTCTATATATTTCAAATCGTTAAATATTTTTAATATTGTACACTTTATTTTATTTCATATTTAAATTTTATAAAAAACATATTTATGTAAATAAATATACGTGCTGATAATTTTAATTAGCAAGTTAGTGCAACGCCGAATTTTTCGGATTTGTGTGGAAACAAAGGTGGAACATCGTCGTAGATCGATCGCAGATGATTATCGTTTGAAAAGACCTCGAAGTGTAGAGGTACGTTCACCTTGCTACGGCGATGCATATATAAAGACGCGACTCACTTTCACTCTCGTTTAGTCTGCTACGAATCTTATGCGTGCGGAAGGTACGCGTCTTACTTTTCGGGTAACACGCGAACATTGAGACATTGTACGTTATTATATTCTTTTCCGATAATAAAGATGCAAGTTCTTCTTCCGATTCTCCTCGTCGCGATCGCGACGGTGATCGCCGAGAAAGACGAATCCTGGACCTGGGGCGATGATAAACAGAAGACGAGCCGAGCCGCCGAGGCCAGGTGCGCTATCGATTTTACGATTTGTCAGAAATTAATATAATCACGTGTCCGCGTACCATATTTTTAGATTCTTTATTTAACTTGTTTCATTGTAATTATATTTATATTTATCTCACAAGGATGATGTCTTTGATATTTTCTTATTTTATTGTAATTATTTTCTGTTTTATTGTAATTATATTTATAAAGTATGATTATTTTTATATTATATTCAAGAGAGAAAAATGATGGGGGATTATTGTTACTTGGCGATATATATTTGCTACTTACGTGAATAACTTTCAGGTATCAAGTGTACGAGCCTTCTGAAAATCTGGAAGGTTTCAATAATAATGGCGTCAATTTAGGCTTTAGGCCTCAAAACCCGGGGCCTTACGGTCCCAACGGTGGACCGCTCATACCGGCATACCAAGGTAATAACGGCGTTCTCGTGGGCCCCGGTGGACCAACCGGAATAATTGGCAGGTATTTGCTACCGTGATTTCTCTCCAGTTCTTCGAGCATTTTAGCTATTCGAATATTTCACGTTTATTTTGCGCGATCATTAATTAGTTCGATTAATCGGCTTTTCGAAAATACCAAGATCGTTCAAAAATCCGCGAGTCGCGAGAGGTTCCATGTTAAATTGCACTTTTCCAAA
Organism: Formica exsecta; assembly: GCF_003651465.1. NCBI lineage: Eukaryota > Metazoa > Arthropoda > Insecta > Hymenoptera > Formicidae > Formica > Formica exsecta. Next base: position 83,962 of record NW_021848556.1, read on the forward strand.
CAGATTCAATAATCTCGGAAAAGTGGGATTTTCCGCCCCGCCCGGTGTATACCGTCCCATCTCTCCTCTCTCTCCTCCGGCTTCCTCTATATTAAATTTCCAATGATCCGATTAAAATATATAGGTGTCTCGCCTCTTTTCCACACACGACGAAGGGGATCGCGTTTAATTTATAGATATCCCGCGCATTTAATTGCGTGCGAGGCGCAGTCCGGTCGTAACGATATTTCACGAGAGACGGCTCATTCCCAAAGGGGAAAACGGCGTTGGATTTTTCATCAACTGCATTGTGGATAATTTCACGCGTTTCATCTAATACAAAACCTGTGAATAATCTTGCCTTAATCGTTAAATTTCATTTGTGTCGATCAAAAAAATCAGTTTTTCGTGATTCTAATTGGAAATTTATATTCTACCGAAAATGTGCTGCATCGAACATTAATGCCATTAATTTGCCGATGTGAGAGAATACCAGGAGATGTTTATAATATCGTTGATATTTCAGACCGCCGCGTTATAACCCGCACAGACCCGATGGTATCCTAGATTCGGTGCCCCCCTGGATAAGAGACGATCCCCGTTATCGCGAGTTCGATACCTGCAAGTGCAGATACAGCTTCAATTGCCCGTCGCCCGGCTTGAAATTCGTAAGTTCGATCCAACAGACTCGGGTAAAGAGAGAAAGTGTTTACAAAATCTTGCCCGCTATCTTGTTTCAGGGCCACTGCTCGAGGGACAAAAAGTACTGTTGCTTCAACAGCAAAAGATTCCCAGGACTGTTGGGAGGACAAAATTATCCATATTATCCCGTAAAAGAAAATCTAAATCCATTTTAATATTTACTTTTTTCCGATACATTTAGCACATATGCAAGATGGGACATTTTATGACCTAAAATTAATAATACTTTTATATATATTAATACTTTTATTGATTGATGAAAAGAATCGACTTTTATAAAAAAATATGATTCTTTTTAAAAAAATAGAGATAATGTAAAATTATTATAAAAACGTATATCAGAAAAATGTGTTATACGTATCATATTTTCTTTTCTGAAACTGAAACTTTTGTTAAACATTTTTCATACATACATACATAAACGCAACAAAAAAAATTTAGATTGTAAAGTTAAATGACCCACCTTATATATATTTCAACTTTATTTTTTTTTTTTAATCGATCTTCTTAAATAAGTTAAAAAAGAAAGAAGTATTCATCGAGCGCGCAAAAACTATTTGCTCGTACAATTTATTATCACTTTATGGAGGATTCCCAATTGGACTCTATTTGCGTGTAATTGCGGGAATTCTCCTGCGATAGGAAATCCTCCTTCTCTCTCTCTTCTCATAATTGTCTGCTAAGTAATAATTAATTCCCAGGGTGCGCCGCACAAGTACGGACCGAGCGGTTTCGCGCCGACGAATTATTACGGCAATCGCAGACCGTACGGCGGTGGCTACCAGCATCCGTCTTCCGGTGACTATTATCCGGGACCCTATGGCGGCGCTTATGGTCATCGTAATGAGTTCGAGCCATACGGCTACGACGGGGAACCTGACGATTATGCGATCTACGGGCGGTCGTTGGGCAAGAATCAGACGCAGGAAGCAAGCGGGAAGCCAAAGACGGACGAGGAAATCAAGAAGCGGTGATCGTATAAATAATATTCTCGATCGTTTCATCGATCGCGTTCTTCACTCCCGATGGAGATGCCAAAGATGCGACAGATATATAGGTTTTCCTCCCTTTACATCGAACAATCGTGTAATTAAATAAAGACGCAAATCGAGTCTTTTGCGTCGATAATTAATTTGAATATAATTGTCTTCGCATAATTTATTGTTAATTGCAAACATTAGTAACGCGCCGCTTTCGAATTAATAAAATGCGCATTGCTATTCCTTTGGAAACATTTTAGAATGGATTCTCTTTAATCGACGATAGTAATATCAATGTGAATAACAAAGTTTCTCGATTTAAAAAAAAATATATTACTTTAATATTTGTGTTCGCTAATATTTTTTTATATCCTATCGCGATTGACTGATTTTAGGTATTGACTCACCGATTGTCGTGATTACGATGATGGAATAGAACAGAGCGCCGGCGAATGTCCACTGTATATTACCCTCTTCCTCGCCGTCCCATCCTTCCATCTTCATTTTCATCTGGAGGCTTTCCTCGAAGTTCTACGGACAAACGCGCGTTATTCGTGAACAAACAATCCTCTGATAAATCGGATTCGATATACAAGAAATAATATTTTGCGCGCGGAAGCTAAAAATAGATATCTAAATCATTCGATGAGGAGGGAAACGTTACCTTGAGCTCTTCCAACGCCTTCCTCGTCCAATTGTCCTGAATCAACACGTCGAAATTCTTCGTGATTTTCCATAGCTTTTCCGAAACGTTTTCACGTATGCTCTTGATGCTCTTCTTCACCTGCAAAGAGCAAACGCCTCGTGAAGAACGGGGGTGCATTTTATCCTTGGCGTTGCGACGCTCGGCGCACGACGACGCCAGTCGATAATTCATCGATACGAGTGCGGAATATTCGATGCGGGGGAGACTATTTGTCTGTAGTACCCTTTTTGTTCCCCCGTTGTCGAATTAATTTCTGTCCCGGCAAACTTACTCTCGATCCGCATCGGAATTACGTGACGTGAAATTCATTTATTATATCCCAATTCAGTCCACTGAATTACTCTCTCTCTAATCCAGATAATAGTAAAAATTAATATAATGGAAATTAACATGTGAGAAAATAAGAAATTTCTGCAAAAATATAACGTGTAAACCGATCAATAAAGTAATTAATTTTAAAATGTATAGATATAAATTTATTCTCCGTTCTGAGATATATTACGGATTTAAAAATAAATTTATAATAAGTAAGAATATATATTGTCATTAAAACGCGAGAATATATTCTTTCACAACAGAGAGATATCTTTAAAAAAAATATCATTATATGTTTCATCAGATTTAAAAAAAAAATTATGATTTAAAAATAAATTTTTATAAGTTTAAAAAAAAAAATAAAAATATTTTACTTGTTATTAGAAATCACTCGGGAATATTTTCACAACAGAAGAACATCTTTAAGAAATTATCACAGATATACTCAACGCTGAGATATACAACTCTAATCTTTTTGATTTATGAAAAAAAAATAACTAGTCAATTTCTTTTGCGTATCTCTCTCGAGAGATTAGATCGAATATATAGTGAACGGAAATATCTCACAAATTCGCTAATGAGCTAATGACATTTACCTCCTTTTCGTGATTCGCTTCCAGTGCCTCGAAAGCGTACGCGCCGATCATACAATAAGCAACTACCAAGGAGATGAGCGTCACGTGGGAGAAGACGCATCTGCTGAATTTCCACAACAAGCGTAGAAATCTGATGCACCGCGACGGTCTTTCTATCTCCATCATCGGGTCGAACACTTCCGTTCGCGCACGCGGCATTTTCTATCCTCTCTCGTTAGAATATCGCGGGTATTCTCTCATTAGATTCCCCATTTACATAGCGAGCGCGTCGCCTTCGTCGGTTGTAGCTTCGATTGCTCGATAATTAGATTTCCTCTGATCCCGCACGACGGATATATTGACATTAGGTTTGTCAGATCCACCGTATATATTCTGATTAAAGACTTTTTTTTTAATAATATAAATTTTTTATAACAAAGAGAATTGGAAATTTTTGAAAAAATTTATACCATCAACGAACTTGGAATAGTCTGATTTAAAATTTATATGAAACTAATCGTGGGAAAAATATTTATAAATCTGAGGAAATAAAAATTTGTAGATTTATTGGAATTCCCGGCTCTCTCTCTCTCCTTTTTCTCTCTTTCTTTCTCTGGTAAACAGAATTCTACTTCTATAAAATATTGAGAAGTATGATAAATAATTTTTCCAGCTGAAATTCCTGGATCGTGAATATAATATCAAACAACTATACCGTAAATAAATAACCGCGCACATGTTACAACTGCAATATCGGTTGATATGTTACAAACAATTAAATAAAAAAAATATTACTTTCGTCACGTATCTATATTTTTTAAAGTAAATATGCAATATCGAAGCTTCTGTGAGACAGATTTTTTTTTAACTAACATATTTTATGTATCGAGAGAAATAGAAATTGAATTTGTTCGAAAAAAATTGACATTCTCTTGTCCCACTTTTTCATAATTGCCATTATAGCGATTTTACACAAGTACAATATTGGTCGCGTTCAGTGAAATTTTGAGACACAAAATATGCGAGTTATTGTAAAATATTGAGTTTTTGCATTGTATATCGAGAGGATTAAGATTAAAATTTTCACGGAAAACGTTTTATTAAAAATCGACAACAGAGGAAGAGTATATCAAAAAATTATATTATAAAATGACTCATATTAATCATATTGTTATGAAAAGCACTGACAAACGATCATTTATCGACGGACCTGTATATTATTAATAAAAAATTATATTTGGTATTATCGTTGCATTTTTATAAACAAAGCGTTTTACACAGGTAAATCAATTTTTATTGACAAGACGCGATCTTTTGTCACTCGAAATCACGAGCGACGCTGATCGAGCAATCTGTTTTCGTATTCATTCGAGTCGCTCGTCTCCGTTCTCGTAGACGAATTCGATTTCATGCGATACGCTTTCTTCGATGTCTATCCACTTTCTTTGGTCTCATCGACGGGCGTGAAACGATCGATATTGAATTCCTCTTTGTGTCGCACCATATACACCGAATGACGTGCGTTATCATTGTTATCGTTAACGCTTGCTCGCTTTATTGGCAAATTCATTACGCACGAATCACGATCGCGAATTAATCGTTGAATCGAAGATACGGGATGAATAAAATTTATTCATTCATTAGGGATTTTTTTCTATAATATTACATAATATTTATAACATCGTGTTTATGTCAAAAAAAAATATTTACAATATATCATATCGAGAAAAAGAATTTGTTTTCCTTTAAAAATATATCAAAACTTTTGACTTAACATACATGTGACTGGAAAATGAGAATTTTTCAAAGTAATCGAACATCTTGAATTAAGAAATTTGCTTCTTTAAATTAATTTATTTTATACCAATATAAATTTTATATTATATTTTCCATTATTAAAAGATTAATTAATTCAAAATAAAATACAATATTTGTTACACATATCTGTCCCGATTTTAATGCTCGCAATTATTTTAATTATTGAAACTCGATATGCTTGTTAGAGAAATATCGATCTCGAAATATGAGAATAAAAAACCTAGGAATCGAAAGCATTAATATAGTTGTTCTATATATTAATTATAAAAATACCAAACGCGCACACGAACGTGAACGGTTATTTAAAGTGGCACACGTGTTTAAAGCTAGCCGTGCGGTTTAATCTGAACCAACGTAAAGTCGAGAGAGATTTACTTCTCTCTCGATCGCTTCCTAAACGTCGTTCGGATCCTCGGACGATCCCGAGGAACCTTTTAACACCGCGTAAATTTCGCGAACACCCGCATGCGACTTCCGAAACTCGTCGTAACGATACAGGCGTGATTCTCGCATATTCCTCGACGCGAAACTAAGACAGAAACGCATTACATCCGCAAGACGGGTTGTTCCAAATTTATCCCAGCGTCGAAATTTCGTTCGGAAAATGGGAAGGGAGAATGAAGAGAGAGATAGAGAGAGAGAGAGAGAGTGAGTAGGAGGCAAGAGATAGTCTCCGTAGAGATTTGTGCTCCCGGCGTCGATACCTTTATTTAAGATTATCGCACGAAGAGATTCAAGAGTTGAACAGCAAGTAAGACAATTTTACAGCACTTTAGTTTCTCTTCTGATTTTATTTCATACGAAAGATCCGGATATTACAAAGGACCACAGATAAGAGTCATCCTCTTTTCGGTTTTCTTTTTCTTTTCTGTTCAGATTATTAAGGTCTTTGGAATTCAAAGCTCATTTTTTTCTCGAATCTAGAATAGAGTTATACGTACGCTGTTTAACTCCATAATTGGTACAAGAACGTTTTTCGCTCATGCGCTTCTTTCATTCGTCGAGATACCCGTACACGTCATTTACGATGCGCTTACGTACTTAAACGTAAATTTGTATGCAATGGGCTTTACTCGGTAGTGAATAAGTAACGAGTAACAAGATGCGACGGACTATTTTCAAAACTTACGACCCTTCGCACAAACGGGATTACATTGCATCGGTGCGCTATATATGAATTAATTTTGCGAAGAAACGCCACTGAGAAGGAAGCAAGACTATTAGTCCTTTCAAGAACTTATCATATAATATACTTCTGTTAGGATAAATTCTCTTTTCGGCGAAATTCAGATTCAAGAATTTATTATCAATTTAATTCAACTCCCGCGAATATACTTCTAATTTCTCGAAAATATATTTGCAGCTATTATGTGTAATATAATTGTGCGATGGTTTATTAAATAAATTTCCATAAAAGCATATTTGTTTGCTTATCAGTCTTATTATTATAAATGTAATTGGGGAGACAAATCAGA
>NW_021848556.1:93731-100200 GCF_003651465.1 Formica exsecta
AAAAAAATCAGTTTTTCGTGATTCTAATTGGAAATTTATATTCTACCGAAAATGTGCTGCATCGAACATTAATGCCATTAATTTGCCAATGTAAGAGAATACCAGGAGATGTTTATAATATCGTTGATATTTCAGACCGCCGCGTTATAACCCGCACAGACCCGATGGTATCCTAGATTCGGTGCCCCCCTGGATAAGAGACGATCCCCGTTATCGCGAGTTTGATACCTGCAAGTGCAGATACAGCTTCAATTGCCCGTCGCCCGGCTTGAAATTCGTAAGTTCGATCCAACAGACTCGGGTAAAGAGAGAAAGTGTTTACAAAATCTTGCCCGCTATCTTGTTTCAGGGCCACTGCTCGAGGGACAAAAAGTACTGTTGCTTCAACAGCAAAAGATTCCCAGGACTGTTGGGAGGACAAAATTATCCATATTATCCCGTAAAAGAAAATCTAAATCCATTTTAATATTTACTTTTTTCCGATACATTTAGCACATATGCAAGATGGGACATTTTATGACCTAAAATTAATAATACTTTTATATATATTAATACTTTTATTGATTGATGAAAAGAATCGACTTTTATAAAAAAAATATGATTCTTTTTTAAAAAATAGAGATAATGTAAAATTATTATAAAAACGTATATCAGAAAAATGTGTTATACGTATCATATTTTCTTTTCTGAAACTGAAACTTTTGTTAAACATTTTTCATACATACATACATAAACGCAACAAAAAAAATTTAGATTGTAAAGTTAAATGACCCACCTTATATATATTTCAACTTTATTTTTTTTTTTTAATCGATCTTCTTAAATAAGTTAAAAAAGAAAGAAGTATTCATCGAGCGCGCAAAAACTATTTGCTCGTACAATTTATTATCACTTTATGGAGGATTCCCAATTGGACTCTATTTGCGTGTAATTGCGGGAATTCTCCTGCGATAGGAAATCCTCCTTCTCTCTCTCTTCTCATAATTGTCTGCTAAGTAATAATTAATTCCCAGGGTGCGCCGCACAAGTACGGACCGAGCGGTTTCGCGCCGACGAATTATTACGGCAATCGCAGACCGTACGGCGGTGGCTACCAGCATCCGTCTTCCGGTGACTATTATCCGGGACCCTATGGCGGCGCTTATGGTCATCGTAATGAGTTCGAGCCATACGGCTACGACGGGGAACCTGACGATTATGCGATCTACGGGCGGTCGTTGGGCAAGAATCAGACGCAGGAAGCAAGCGGGAAGCCAAAGACGGACGAGGAAATCAAGAAGCGGTGATCGTATAAATAATATTCTCGATCGTTTCATCGATCGCGTTCTTCACTCCCGATGGAGATGCCAAAGATGCGACAGATATATAGGTTTTCCTCCCTTTACATCGAACAATCGTGTAATTAAATAAAGACGCAAATCGAGTCTTTTGCGTCGATAATTAATTTGAATATAATTGTCTTCGCATAATTTATTGTTAATTGCAAACATTAGTAACGCGCCGCTTTCGAATTAATAAAATGCGCATTGCTATTCCTTTGGAAACATTTTAGAATGGATTCTCTTTAATCGACGATAGTAATATCAATGTGAATAACAAAGTTTCTCGATTTAAAAAAAAATATATTACTTTAATATTTGTGTTCGCTAATATTTTTTTATATCCTATCGCGATTGACTAATTTTAGGTATTGACTCACCGATTGTCGTGATTACGATGATGGAATAGAACAGAGCGCCGGCGAATGTCCACTGTATATTACCCTCTTCCTCGCCGTCCCATCCTTCCATCTTCATTTTTATCTGGAGGCTTTCCTCGAAGTTCTACGGACAAACGCGCGTTATTCGTGAACAAACAATCCTCTGATAAATCGGATTCGATATACAAGAAATAATATTTTGCGCGCGGAAGCTAAAAATAGATATCTAAATCATTCGATGAGGAGGGAAACGTTACCTTGAGCTCTTCCAACGCCTTCCTCGTCCAATTGTCCTGAATCAACACGTCGAAATTCTTCGTGATTTTCCATAGCTTTTCCGAAACGTTTTCACGTATGCTCTTGATGCTCTTCTTCACCTGCAAAGAGCAAACGCCTCGTGAAGAACGGGGGTGCATTTTATCCTTGGCGTTGCGACGCTCGGCGCACGACGACGCCAGTCGATAATTCATCGATACGAGTGCGGAATATTCGATGCGGGGGAGACTATTTGTCTGTAGTACCCTTTTTGTTCCCCCGTTGTCGAATTAATTTCTGTCCCGGCAAACTTACTCTCGATCCGCATCAGAATTACGTGACGTGAAATTCATTTATTATATCCCAATTCAGTCCACTGAATTACTCTCTCTCTAATCCAGATAATAGTAAAAATTAATATAATGGAAATTAACATGTGAGAAAATAAGAAATTTCTGCAAAAATATAACGTGTAAACCGATCAATAAAGTAATTAATTTTAAAATGTATAGATATAAATTTATTCTCCGTTCTGAGATATATTACGGATTTAAAAATAAATTTATAATAAGTAAGAATATATATTGTCATTAAAACGCGAGAATATATTCTTTCACAACAGAGAGATATCTTTAAAAAAAATATCATTATATGTTTCATCAGATTTTAAAAAAAAATTATGATTTAAAAATAAATTTTTATAAGTTTAAAAAAAAAAATAAAAATATTTTACTTGTTATTAGAAATCACTCGGGAATATTTTCACAACAGAAGAACATCTTTAAGAAATTATCACAGATATACTCAACGCTGAGATATACAACTCTAATCTTTTTGATTTATGAAAAAAAATCCGAAATTAATAAATAACTAGTCAATGTCTCAATTTCTTTTGCGTATCTCTCTCGAGAGATTAGATCGAATATATAGTGAACGGAAATATCTCACAAATTCGCTAATGACGTCTCGCAATTTACCTCCTTTTCGTGATTCGCTTCCAGTGCCTCGAAAGCGTACGCGCCGATCATACAATAAGCAACTACCAAGGAGATGAGCGTCACGTGGGAGAAGACGCATCTGCTGAATTTCCACAACAAGCGTAGAAATCTGATGCACCGCGACGGTCTTTCTATCTCCATCATCGGGTCGAACACTTCCGTTCGCGCACGCGGCATTTTCTATCCTCTCTCGTTAGAATATCGCGGGTATTCTCTCATTAGATTCCCCATTTACATAGCGAGCGCGTCGCCTTCGTCGGTTGTAGCTTCGATTGCTCGATAATTAGATTTCCTCTGATCCCGCACGACGGATATATTGACATTAGGTTTGTCAGATCCACCGTATATATTCTGATTAAAGACTTTTTTTTTAATAATATAAATTTTTTATAACAAAGAGAATTGGAAATTTTTGAAAAAATTTATACCATCAACGAACTTGGAATAGTCTGATTTAAAATTTATATGAAACTAATCGTGGGAAAAATATTTATAAATCTGAGGAAATAAAAATTTGTAGATTTATTGGAATTCCCGGCTCTCTCTCTCTCTCTCCTTTTTCTCTCTTTCTTTCTCTGGTAAACAGAATTCTACTTCTATAAAATATTGAGAAGTATGATAAATAATTTTTCCAGCTGAAATTCCTGGATCGTGAATATAATATCAAACAACTATACCGTAAATAAATAACCGCGCACATGTTACAACTGCAATATCGGTTGATATGTTACAAACAATTAAATAAAAAAAATATTACTTTCGTCACGTATCTATATTTTTTAAAGTAAATATGCAATATCGAAGCTTCTGTGAGACAGATTTTTTTTTAACTAACATATTTTATGTATCGAGAGAAATAGAAATTGAATTTGTTCGAAAAAAATTGACATTCTCTTGTCCCACTTTTTCATAATTGCCATTATAGCGATTTTACACAAGTACAATATTGGTCGCGTTCAGTGAAATTTTGAGACACAAAATATGCGAGTTATTGTAAAATATTGAGTTTTTGCATTGTATATCGAGAGGATTAAGATTAAAATTTTCACGGAAAACGTTTTATTAAAAATCGACAACAGAGGAAGAGTATATCAAAAAATTATATTATAAAATGACTCATATTAATCATATTGTTATGAAAAGCACTGACAAACGATCATTTATCGACGGACCTGTATATTATTAATAAAAAATTATATTTGGTATTATCGTTGCATTTTTATAAACAAAGCGTTTTACACAGGTAAATCAATTTTTATTGACAAGACGCGATCTTTTGTCACTCGAAATCACGAGCGACGCTGATCGAGCAATCTGTTTTCGTATTCATTCGAGTCGCTCGTCTCCGTTCTCGTAGACGAATTCGATTTCATGCGATACGCTTTCTTCGATGTCTATCCACTTCCTTTGGTCTCATCGACGGGCGTGAAACGATCGATATTGAATTCCTCTTTGTGTCGCACCATATACACCGAATGACGTGCGTTATCATTGTTATCGTTAACGCTTGCTCGCTTTATTGGCAAATTCATTACGCACGAATCACGATCGCGAATTAATCGTTGAATCGAAGATACGGGATGAATAAAATTTATTCATTCATTAGGGATTTTTTTCTATAATATTACATAATATTTATAACATCGTGTTTATGTCAAAAAAAAATATTTACAATATATCATATCGAGAAAAAGAATTTGTTTTCCTTTAAAAATATATCATAACTTTTGACTTAACATACATGTGACTGGAAAATGAGAATTTTTCAAAGTAATCGAACATCTTGAATTAAGAAATTTGCTTCTTTAAATTAATTTATTTTATACCAATATAAATTTTATATTATATTTTCCATTATTAAAAGATTAATTAATTCAAAATAAAATACAATATTTGTTACACATATCTGTCCCGATTTTAATGCTCGCAATTATTTTAATTATTGAAACTCGATATGCTTGTTAGAGAAATATCGATCTCGAAATATGAGAATAAAAAACCTAGGAATCGAAAGCATTAATATAGTTGTTCTATATATTAATTATAAAAATACCAAACGCGCACACGAACGTGAACGGTTATTTAAAGTGGCACACGTGTTTAAAGCTAGCCGTGCGGTTTAATCTGAACCAACGTAAAGTCGAGAGAGATTTACTTCTCTCTCGATCGCTTCCTAAACGTCGTTCGGATCCTCGGACGATCCCGAGGAACCTTTTAACACCGCGTAAATTTCGCGAACACCCGCATGCGACTTCCGAAACTCGTCGTAACGATACAGGCGTGATTCTCGCATATTCCTCGACGCGAAACTAAGACAGAAACGCATTACATCCGCAAGACGGGTTGTTCCAAATTTATCCCAGCGTCGAAATTTCGTTCGGAAAATGGGAAGGGAGAATGAAGAGAGAGATAGAGAGAGAGAGAGAGAGAGAGAGAGTGAGTAGGAGGCAAGAGATAGTCTCCGTAGAGATTTGTGCTCCCGGCGTCGATACCTTTATTTAAGATTATCGCACGAAGAGATTCAAGAGTTGAACAGCAAGTAAGACAATTTTACAGCACTTTAGTTTCTCTTCTGATTTTATTTCATACGAAAGATCCGGATATTACAAAGGACCACAGATAAGAGTCATCCTCTTTTCGGTTTTCTTTTTCTTTTCTGTTCAGATTATTAAGGTCTTTGGAATTCAAAGCTCATTTTTTTCTCGAATCTAGAATAGAGTTATACGTACGCTGTTTAACTCCATAATTGGTACAAGAACGTTTTTCGCTCATGCGCTTCTTTCATTCGTCGAGATACCCGTACACGTCATTTACGATGCGCTTACGTACTTAAACGTAAATTTGTATGCAATGGGCTTTACTCGGTAGTGAATAAGTAACGAGTAACAAGATGCGACGGACTATTTTCAAAACTTACGACCCTTCGCACAAACGGGATTACATTGCATCGGTGCGCTATATATGAATTAATTTTGCGAAGAAACGCCACTGAGAAGGAAGCAAGACTATTAGTCCTTTCAAGAACTTATCATATAATATACTTCTGTTAGGATAAATTCTCTTTTCGGCGAAATTCAGATTCAAGAATTTATTATCAATTTAATTCAACTCCCGCGAATATACTTCTAATTTCTCGAAAATATATTTGCAGCTATTATGTGTAATATAATTGTGCGATGGTTTATTAAATAAATTTCCATAAAAGCATATTTGTTTGCTTATCAGTCTTATTATTATAAATGTAATTGGGGAGACAAATCAGAACAAATGCAAAACTTTAAAGAATATTAAGAAAAAATGCTATATTAGCAAAATCGCTTTTTTTGAATTTTATTATTAGAAAGATCTAATATTTTAATATAATAAAATTGGAAGAGTTATATAAAATGAGAGAAATTTGATAGTATTCCAGACTTTCTTCAACATTTTATATTAGTTTCTCTCATTTTTAATATGTGCAAGTATAATTTTATCTATTTAAATATATATACAAATTGTTTTTAAAATATATTAAAAT
>NW_021848556.1:100230-118997 GCF_003651465.1 Formica exsecta
AACGAAATTAAATAAACATTCTCTAATATAAAAAATTGTATTGATTTTAATAAGATTTTTGGAGAATTATATTTAAATATCTTTGCCAACAAATTTCTAAAAATTAAATTTGTTTTTTATCCATCTCGACATAATTATGTTCGCAAAAAACGCGGGTAAAAATACGATGCCTCGATGAGAATCTCGACGGTGACGAATAATGCAATATCGTTCGCATAAAGGCGATCGCCGATGGCACCGGTGCGAGTATATATCCAGTAAATAGCGGTGGGGCGTGTATTAATTGGACCGTTACGGAGGTTAACATGAATAAACATGAGGTCATCGATCATGTAAATTCGCCTGTGGCGACATGGACGGAATGGCACGTCGCGAACGCGAAGCCGGTAACGGGAGGACGGCTTTTATTTTTAGTAACGGTTATATTTACAAAGAGAAGCGCATAGGGTATATCGATGAGATTTGCGTACCCGTTTCGCGTGAATCATCGAAAATCGGAGATAATCGCTGAAAAATCAACAATTTTTCTGTCTGCGCGCGAGATCGATGCAGCTCGAGAGCGGAAAATAATAAAAGTTCTCACGGATATCTTTGCACGAATTGTGATGCTTTTTCGAAACAAGGAAATATTAGAATTTGATTTATAACGTGTGAAAATTTTACGTTAAATTAAATTTCCTGTTTGTAATAGAAAAATAACGAGAGATCGACCGGCGATACTTTCGAAAGGTTACTCGTCGATTGATTATCTCCAGCCACCTGATTTATCGGTGTCTACAATTTTATTGGAGATTAACTGCTGCAGTATTATCAGTCGGCAAAGGAATTTCAGTTGGCACTCAGCAGATTGAACGCTTTGTAACGAGTACGAAATATGAATGAAAATTTATAAAAATAATAATATTTTCTCATTAAAAATAATAGCTTTTTAAAAACATTTTCTTAATTTAACAAATATATAAAAATAAAATAAAAGAATTATGAAAGAATAAACAATGAATTAATAAAGAATGCGGCTGGAATTAAAATTAATTTAAAAAATCATATCGTTTTATAACTTATGTAATATTCTCTTAATTTATGCTCAAGATGCTGCTGATCAACTGCTTTTTATTTCAAAAGTTGACTTACTTGAGCTAGATCTTATTTTCGCAGAATTATAATGCTGTGCGCCGAGAATTGTTGAAATGTTCCTGAAAATTTTTAAGTGAATAAAGTAAACAGTAAACGATCCATTGATCAATGTGAAACTGTCAAAATAGAGTGCGTGTATTCAGGTCTCTCTCTTTCTCGATGCCATACGTCATCGAGAGAGATACACTGTCCGGTTGACAGGCGCTCATATTGCAATCGCCATCGATTATCTCGACACATGTCGAGCGTCGACCGATCTACACGTGGTGTCTCAAAAATTATGAATTTTTCAGTCAATTTTGAGCAAAGATTTCTTTTAACAATTCCCTAAATTGACTCCGACATTGTCCATTCTTGCAATATTGTAGTCTTCAGCATCGCTTTTTCATGCAACAGTAAAAAGTAAAAGTAAGATTGGTATCGGATATTATCTTTCTACAACAGTCGAAATTGCTCGATCATTTCTCAATTTTTAATAAGACTTAGGACAAATGATTAGAGATTGCTATAACAATATACGAAATGCGAAAGAGATTTTTTTACCATGTATAATCATTTATAGGATGTTTAGAGATATACAAGAAATGCGTGTTTATATTCTTTTTAAATCATCTTTCATATTTCGGAGACATATGTACAAAGAATTATTACAGCAAGTGAGAGATTTTCGTCGTGTAAAACAGCGCGTATTAGTCACGCTAAAAATTCAGTCTGACTTTCTCAAAATTTGAAGAGTAGTTCTCCTTTTTTGACATAAGTCAATTAATTTGCTTTAATTTTATTTCAATATTACAGTCGCGCTTGACCATTTTTCTAGTCAACATTAACGCTGAAAAAACGTTCGCTTGTATGTATATGTAAGATTGTATTATCATACGATAATATTATGTTTAATCTTCATATTACGGCAGCGAAAAAGTGCATACAAGACTCATGTTTATAATTAAATTATAATAACACATATCAATTGAAAGGCACTAACCACTTTTCATTTACTTTACGCTCGAAAAAGGTGACGTACACATTCGCTTCAGAAAGAGTACAATATGATTTTATTTTCACGTGTAGGCTAATCGCGTCTCATGCGCGCCAACTCTCTTACGACTCTTATTGACTCTTATCTACAATGGTCCCCTTTATATCGATCCGTGTCTCATGGTGCAACGTGAATCGCCTTCTTGCTTTTACGAGCGATACTTTACGCGTCGAGTCGTAAAATGCGATCGATTCTCATCGCGCAGAAAGCGATCGAGGTTTACCATAAGGAAAGAAAGAAGTCCTCCAAAATCGCGAAGCGGTCGATAAAGATCAATATACAACCCCTATTTTGAAATATTTAGTTAAAACTTGCACAAGTTACGAATATTTCGAATGTTCTAACAGCGTCGGCGCAAATATCAAGATGCAAATATCTAAATATAAAAAGATAGGCAAAATGTTCAAAAATATCGAAACATAAAATAAAATTTTGTAATTACATACATAATATTATATATGTAATCAGCGGCCATTGTATTATTTTTTTGTACCTAATATAGCTTATCATACAACTTATTTTTTTTATTTCATGCGTACAATAATATAATTCAGACAGTTTCCGGTTTCTATCTACGAAAAATAGATCGCTTCGCGGCTGCGGAAGACTTATTAACAGTAGCCTTAATTAATACGAGTGTTTACACCTCACAGCGTTTCAGTCGTCGGAACGGTATGACAATACATTTCTCAACAACCATCCCTAAAAGGATAATTACGTTAAAAAAAGAAAAAAAATTATATATATATATATTATCATACTATACTTGCATTAATATAATAAAAGGAGAATTAACAAACCAATATATTTTATCATACTTGCATTTACATTTTGATGTAACGTAATATATAATAAAACGTATTTTTTTATATATCTCTCATATTTTTTTAGTGTACTTTTTTATACTCATTATTAAAGAGAGTATAATTTTTCAAATTCACGTCCTTTGATTTTATTATCAAATCTAAAGTCACGCACAACCGTATGTATACGTTCCCCGATCTGTTACAGCTGTTCGCTATGGCTATCGATCGCAGACTTCGTATTATATATATTGAGCATATATAGAAAGGAGACTTAGAAGAAATTATTTACACAAAAAAAGAAAAAGAATACTGTGCAGTTTTCTCGCGAACGTAATCGGCTCGTCGCGTAGAACGAAAATTTGCTCGATACAAATCGAGCCGGAATTACATTCGGTTTGGAAATAACTTTGCTGGTTTAACGGGATATCCGAAAACTACCGTATTGATGAAACTCATGCATAAAATCGAGTGTAATAGTTTTTTGCGCTCGCTTACGATTTGCCGGAATACGTATTCATCCTCGACAGTTTTTGGATAGATTCGTCAACTTCAACAAAAAGCCATAGCAAGAATTCAATCTCGACGTGAACCTCACGTTTATCTTTCACGAGAACGCGGTATTATTTTTCAGCCAACATAACGAGTTCCCCGAATATTCTACATCTTTAGTAAGGCTCGCGTATCTTGTCGTTCCGGATATAAGATATGCACACTCTTGGCGCTATCAACAGATCCTTCTCACACGTATATATGAACGATCAAGACACGATATTACATGATGTCACTAGAAACGCGTCCACTTTAACGATTACACCGATCTCGATTATCTCCTCGATTAAATCTCCACGATCAAGCTTCGCCGGTAATTATCTCCCGCTCTGATTAATTTCTTCGCCTCGTTCCGCGCAGCACGAGCCAGACCTCCCTTTCGCGGAGATCGATCAAAACTTCACAGGAAAGTGAAAGAAAAAAGGGAAGGAGAGATCGATCTCCGATCGCTATCTCGAACCGAAGAAACCGAGTGTCTTCAGCGTGTCGGTGACTCTGCCGATTAGTTTGTTCTTATAACGCCATATCGTCGTATCTATCACGCTATTCTCCCGGTATTCCACGCAGGTCTTCTTCAACGATCGCACGCAATCGGCACGATAGTGCTGCAGCTGCGCGTCCTCGGTCTCGATGGGGTAGCTGGTGCAACCGGCGCCCAGGCACGCAAGCGGGAAGTGATTATGCAAGGTGACCACCCTTTCCGGATTGTGGAAACACTTGATGTACTGGTTCGGCTTGGTGAAGTTCTTCGAGCGGTACACGTGCTGCAGCATATGCATATACCTACGAGGAGGATTCTCGTATCAGGGATACGCGGTTATCGCGGACTTCGATATTTCATGGAAAAGGCTAATAAAGATCAAAGAGAAAGAACGATCTGACTCCATATGAAATCCAATTATGAATTTGAAATAACGAAACTAATTTTCTCGTAGCGAAACTGACTGCAGTAATGTTTCAAGTTGAAAAGTTCTTTCGACACTTTTACTATTACGAGATTTCTTAGAAAATATTAGTAGAAAATATATAGCGAGATTAATCGTAGAGAAAGAGAAAAAGATTTCACTAAGAGTAGAGACTCTCTATATAAATTTAAAGTTGATTTTCTTGAAATAAAATTCTGACGGCCTCAATTTTTAACTACCAAAGTTAATTGTTTCAGCGACTTTAACATCAATACAAAAATTAAAGCATAATTTTCCTCCTAAAGATAAATATTCGACATTAACCGCAAAAATGAGTGAAAATATACAAAAAAAAAATAGTACGAAAATCAACGTATTATTTTGTTTGAAGATCTCTAGCTGAAACTTTAAACATATTTGTTAGATACGTACTTAAAAACTAATCCTTGCCGAATTATATTACAGTTTTGATAATATTGTTTCGTGTTTTTTTTAATCAAGCGGAAATTGAGATCTGTGTGAGATATTGATTCTTCTAAAACCGATACATATTCACACGTACACATATAAAAACTATGAAAATATAATAAAAATATAAAAGAGAATACTTTCACAATAAAGTATTGAATTATACAAATTTGTCGACTTTAAAATAAAATAATATTTTTTTCTGATTTACGTATAAAAATAGATATTTTTAAAAATATGTTTTTATCTTCTAAAACTGAAATATTCAAGGCATTTATAAAAAATAAATACAAGCAAACAATAATATTTATCAATTTTTGGAATCAATGTTTCTCAAAACAAAAAATATTAAATTGTATCGATATTAATATAAAACACAAGATTGAACATTTTAATCTAATTTTTTTTTAATCGCATTGTAATAAAATAATAAAGATATGAATAAAAACAAGACAGATTTCAGTAAATTATGTCAAATAATTAATAAATATACATATATTTTGAAGTACTTTGAAGAAGAGAAATAGAAATATGTCGATTCTCAAGAGATTTATGTGTGCGGTTAATGCCCTTTTCTTCTAATAATATAAAAATGTATTTCTATAAAAATTATTGCACGTTTTTTCTCGAGAAATAAACTCTTATTTGCTATTTATTGTAAACTTTCTCTATTCTTTCTTCGCGATCGCGCAAATTTTTATGTTAATCCGCCGAAAGAAAAGAACCGTGACACGGATAACCAACGTGCAGGCCATCCGCCTTCGCGTTCCCTTCACGGGCGGCGGAACCGCGCGTGAAAGTAGAAACCTTATACTTACTTGGGTATGTCCTTGAAGTAACCGTGAGAGTGCAGTAGGTCGTCTAGGAAGTAGACATTCCTCACGTTGTACGAGGCGCGGGTCTCGTTCCGTATCTGCAGGGCCTTGGGCAGCACCCGGCGCATCAGTTCCTGCCAGGTCGCGTCCTTCACGGGCATGATGACCTCGTCGACGTCCAGCAGCGCGATGTACTCGTACTCGTACATATGCTTGTAGAGACAATCGTTGTACGGTATCAACTCGTTCTGCCGCTTGTGATTGGTCTTTTTCGTGAGATACATGTGCTGGAAGGCCGGCACGTTCGGCTGACCACCCGGTAGGGTCAACGGGGTCACGTGTACCATACCGAGCCGCTGATAGTGCTGTAGCACCTTGGTCACGTTCGGGTGCACCTGTAGCTCGTAGAAGTAGATCTTGTCGGCGCCCAGCAGACTGATGAGCTCGATCCACTCGACTAACCGTACCGACAGATCTTCGTGCAAAAAGTCCAGGCCCTTCACGCACACGGCAAAGTCCTTCTTGCGCTCGGGTTTGTTGTAGATCACCCGGAGATGATTGGTGGCCGTGTCGCAACGCTTCTCGACCACGGAGACGGATGACGGCGGTCTGCCGGAGGCTTGCGGCGGCACCCTGCACGCTATCACATACGGTTGATAGATACCCTGCTTGTAATTGCCCCACTTGGGATACCAGATATACTTATATTCAAGGGTCTCAACGATCCTGGGTTCGCTCTCATTTTCGTACCACAGCTGGCAGTACGTCTTGACAGTCGGCTCGATACGGTCAATCATACCAACAATTCTCACTGCTGGCCCGATCTTAGACAATCGTCGATTATCATAGAACGCGCCGAAGAATTGGAACGTGCCGTTATTAGTTCGTAGCGTCTGCCAGTAGAAATTGTTGAACTCGAGATCGTAGATCTGCGGATATCGCGCGCAGCTATCGTTGGCCCGCTTCGTTAATTTACTGTTCCTGATCCAGTCGCTCAGCGGTAGGCTAGGTATCTTCTCGGCGATCTCCTCGATCAGCTGCTGCTCGGACTTGACAGGTCGTTTGTCCAGCAACGGTTCCAGCTCAAGCGGGTTTCTCGTCGATGTTTCCAGGCGGTTCCTCAGAGTCGTTAGGGTAGTCAGCAAGGCACCGTTGGAGAGATCACCGCCCAACGATGATCTCTGTAGAAGGTATCGGGACAAACCCAGTTTTGCCGAGGCAATTCCACTCGTGCCACGTTCGCCGCCAGTGCCATCGACCTCTGCCAGGTTGCCGCCGACGCTCTCCTCGGCCGTGGGACCGCCATCTTGGCGTAGCGCCCTGTTCTCCAGGTGGCGGAACTGCACTGCCGCGATCATCAACAGGCCCCAGGCGAACACGAAGACGAAGGCGCGCCTCGCACACCTTGAAGAGCTGCCGCCGCAGCTCTGTATCGTCGTCATACCGCTGATTCTCCCGGGAACTTACTTGCCTATATGACGTGGAATCGCTGAAACCCCGTCCCCCCCTCCCCCTCACTTAACCGTGTTCTCCTCGAGCTGAGTCTGCAACAATGAGGTTTCGTCGATTGGAGTATAAAAAATTGACTGGTATCGGCAGTTTTTATAGTTGATATCTCATAAAGAGATATAATCTATTTGAACTGGTGAAATATATATTTCACTTTTATCGTGTAGATATCGATAAGATTTAATGCGAGTTATTTCAATGCCGCTTGAGACTTCAATGCAAGCTTGTATTCACGTGCTGTAATATTTCACCATAAAAAGAATTGCAAATAATTCAAAAATTATATTATTTTAGATCTAATAGATTTTTTAGATGTATATATAGACCAATTAATCTTAACTAAAAGTTCCATGTGAAATACGTATTTACTCTTATTGAATCATCGTCACGATTTTTCGGCTACAATGTCAGAGGATCATTATTTTCGAAGAGATGTAGTAGAGCGGATGAGATTTGTTCACAAATTTATCTAGGGACGAAATAATTCGCGATAGAATCGCCGACGGAATTTGGGGCAGGAGACGAGATAACGTCCTTAACTGTATAAGGACACCCGTCACCGGTAGCCAGTACCCGACTATCATCAGAAAAGCGAGAGACCCTGTCGGGCGAAACTCCGTTGGGGCCGGATCGAGCATCGAGAGAAAGAGAGAAAGAGAGAGAGAGAGAGAGAGAGAGAGAGAGAGAGAGAAAGCGATACCAGTTCGGAGATACGTGGAACCGGTTATGCTGATGGCAAACTGTTTTTCATCTTTTGCACCTCGCTCCATCTAACCTCCTCCCTTCCTGATCACCTCGGGAGGCCTCCTGCCCTTCTCTTCCCTCCCTTCTCTCAACCTAAGCGATGATGGCGACTTTCAGGATCAGGCTCGACCGCGACCTAGGATTTTCTATAAAGATTTTGCCAGGGACGTTTTACCATTCGTCGGATTTGTAATGCTTCGTGAGAGAATTTCATTTTTAATAGAATGAAAGTTATTTCCCTTTATGGTGTGTCTATATGTTAATTTAAATTCCATCAATAAACAGTATAGAAATGTATTGAAAAAACACACATAAAACTAATTTTCTTTCAGTGTACACGAGAAAATTCCTTTTTTTTAAATACAATATAAAATAGGTACATAATATTATTGTGCTTTCTTTTATAATGTTAAGATAATCTCCACGATTACAAAAATTATATTGTAATTTTTAATACAATATTTTCTCCGAACAGAGAAAAGCAAAGATAAGACCATAAGAGATAAATAAACTAGAGAGATTAAGTTAAATATATATTAAAGATAACTTTTTCTTAAATAAAGATCTTTTTCATAATTTTTCTTTCTCTCCCTCTTTAAATTAAATTATTTACTTATTTCGAAATATAAAGAGTTTCGTAGTTTTTATATATCGATATTATTTAAATATACTCAGTGATGATAATACATATTTAGACGCGCACTGACACTTGGTTATTAAAGACTATTAATTATTAAAAAGAGAGAGTTTATATCTAACAAAGATCTTACGACATATATCTAATTAAAACATACGAGAACATCATTATTAATCCTTTCCAATTTTCGTAACTCGAGAATATGTACATATATATATATATATATATATATATATTTTTATGTGATATATATATATATATATTGTTAGGCGAAGGGATGGGAGAAGATATGTTCTTCAAGATAATGTAACTTCGCGATGAAACGTTCTATTCATTCGCACAATATCTTGATGCTGATCGTAAGCGTAATTATACCGGGCGATTAAATCCCGAAAATGTCTAAGCTCCAGATTTGTGCTACTTTCTTGCGCGATTCTCACACAATCTGGCCCCGGTACTAAGTTAAGCGATCGAGAGGATCGCTAATTAGCGTGGATTTGTTTAATCTACATGCACCGAGTAATCCGATAAACTATAGTCATGTAATTGCGTCGCAAAAGTGCGGCGTGCAATGCCGCCTCCGTTTAATTCAGACCCCGTTCTTATCGTTACCTTAATTAGCAATCTCGGCGCAACGATGGGTCGACCGAAACGCAAATTGCGCGGAAAGAACGCGCTCGTATCTCTCGCAATATAACCCTTTCATTTACCTGCGAGTCTATGTTTACTAAAAAAAAAAATTTTTTTAAATCTCTTTCTTTCGCGAGATTTTTTTCTTACGAAGACGTTTGAATTTCTTCAGGAATTTTTGGATGGAACAAAAATTTTTAAGATAAGACTTTATTATCCTAATATTCCTTGTTGCATTTATTATTCGCGCATTTAATATGAATTAACAAACATTAAAATTGCATGTTTTTAAATTATGAGTCCAGAAAAATGTTTATAGCTCGAAATAATGAGTTGATGTTAGATCGATTAAGATTAGCGCGCCCGAAAATGGCCTGGAACAAACTTAAGCGGGAATTAGACACGCACTTTGAACGGACATTTATGTAGGATCAACGTTGGGATTCACAAGCTGATATTACGAGCGAGACAACCGGCGTTAACGAAATTGAGAGAAAGGAGGTTAATAACGAGCCGAAAATGTGATTATGCAGGGTTCGACTCGCTTCTTCCTGGTACTTCTATTTTACGAAAAGAACAAACAAATGTCGCTTCATAACCAATTTTGATCAGTAGAAACTTTTTGACAGGATAACCACGTCTTATCCCAATAATATCTCCTTACCATTAGCAAGAATCTATATCTTTTTGAAAAGAAAAATAAGATAAAAAATAACATTTTTCGAGATAAGCTCAAGGATATTAGTCGGATATTAATCGCAATAATCAACTTTGGTATTGAATATCAAAACTTGTTCAATCAAATGATCTACAGTTTCATTGACATTTAGGTTAATTTAATTATTTTATGAGATTAAAATAAGAGATATGCATATAGTGTTTTAATGACCACGAGAGCCATTATTTTTATTGCTTAAACAGTCGAGTAACAGTTAATTTTGGAAAAATACAAAATATTGGAGCTTAGAGATTTATATTCTTACCACGCGTTCTCCGTGCTAGACGTGAGATCTTGTTACCGAGATGTCACACATGAAAGTGTCGAATGTAAACAAATCAGAGGCTCTGATTTGTTTATCAGAGCCGCGCGCCGCGTAGTGTCTCGTGTCTCGCCAGATATATGTATATAACAAAACAATAACATTGCGAGAGAGACGCATTCCTTTAGTGTTTACTAGAAAATAGATCGGAAAGATAAATTCTCTCTTTTTCTCTTTTCCATTTTCAATTAATTATATATACATTTTTAAATAAAACTATTTTTTTTATGAAAAAAATTGGTAACATCAAAGAAATACATACATACATAGATATTATAATTATAATTATTATAATTCTTATGGCTATAAGTCTCTAAAATTTGAGTATTTTTCCAAATTTCATTAAATAAATAATTTCATTAAATAAAAAAATTTATTTTAATCATTTTATAAGAATAAAAATATAATCTAAGTATTGAAAATTAAAAAAAAAAAGAATAGTTATATTCATTTCTTTCTAAGTAATATTCGTCACATTACACAGTATAAAATATATAAATATATATTTGTATTAATAGAAATANTAAAAAAATGACAAATGTTCTCTGATTCAAGGAATTCAAACGTCGAGCCACAATGACGCAACATACTTACGCTAAACGCTAAGTGCAAAAAATAAATGTCTACATTCTTTTCTATCTAATCAGCCACATCACAAACGCGTGATAACGCGTGCTATATCCGCGAACTCAAGATCGCCAATATAAGATCCTATTGAAAAATTAATTTGTTCGTATCTAATTGTGCGCATCAATATAATCGCGACGCGTCGCCGAATACATAAATATGCATCTTTGTTGCGATCGTAATTGCATTCCAAGGCTCTCGATTAAAAGACACATTCCCGCCAATCTCTTGCCTTTCTCGCAAAAAAAAAAAAAAAAATAACAGCTGCGTTTATCCCGCGCGTGTAAGCACCTTTGCACAATAAAATCTCTCCCGCGTCGATATATCTCTATCCGCTTACGTTAATCGACGATAAATTATTCGACAATGTTGCGAGATACGGCAGCTGAGTCACAGCCGATGATGATATTGCCAGCTGGATTCTGCGGCAGAGAGAGAAAAATTGATCCTCGATTTTCGAATCATTCAGATTTTAATCACTCTGGAAATTCTCGCGAAATCTTTGCGATATTCCGGATATAAAGAGAAGATATCAAGACCGATATAAATTATTTGGCACTTCTCTTTATCGGAGCAAATATGAGCTCGATTCGCTTGATTAAATCGCACATGACAAATTAAAAAAAATTTAAACAATATTATTAAAACTACAATACAATCTGAGATGAAACAAGTCTCCTATAAATATCTGTAGACGTAAATTTTCATTTCGGTCACAGAAAATGGAATGGCACCTTTCGGTTTCGACACCTTTTCTCCATCGTTTGTTCGTATCACATATAATAATATCACGATAGATACTAATCTCGGTATTAAAAGTTTATCCGAACGCGAGTTGCATCTGCATTCCGCGTCTTACGTAACGCCGCTGCGCCTCCGCAATTTCTTCTTTCATCGCTAGCCATGCCATAGAGAAAGACGTTATTCAACAAAGAGGAGCGTTAAAGGAGCTTATCCAGCGCGGGCGAGAGAGATCTCGTCGGTATATTATTTAAATTGACAATAACTGCTGCTGATGATGATGTGGAGCTTTAGAATTTCACGACGTATCGAGGCGACTCGATATAATAGCCCCTACGACATACTTTCGACGAGTTCGTACACGATGTGATCACTTAGGCGTATGAAAGTGATCTCAAGCATTATAAACGTTGACTATTACTTGGCGCGATAATAATAAAAAATTCCTTGCAAACCAAAATTGTAATTTACATGTCTTTATCGGCAACGAAAATAGAAATTTTCGAAAGAGACAATTTTTTTATAAATATATATAATTTATATCTATGTTCTACAAAAAAAAAAATACGATCAAAAGATTCTCTTCCGTTTCGTAACATCACAATAATCTCACTCGCGAATAGCGTTTGCATTTTTTGATGTCGCGTTACTTTACGCCTCGTCCATTCTTTTGTACCTACTCTGTATATAGCCTCAGGGAGTTGAACTCTCATCGAAATTAGACCGGTTCCAATGCTTGCGCTAGAGAAAGACAGAAGGAATAATGACGCAGTCCAGCGAAGATCCAACGATTTTGTGGAAAGTCGAGTAGAGAGAGCGAATATGATGCTGCTACCGTTGTTACAACCGCTTCGTATACGCTCGCCTGCTCCAATTGCGATTTCTCGCTTACGCGTGCTAATTAACCCTAATTGTACGACGAGAACGAGGGGGAGAGGGAGGAGAGATAAAAGAGAAGGAGGAGTATAGAGTTCGGAGTGACGCGGGCGATTTCACCAGCCTCGTCTCCGTCGCGCCGATCCTTGGCGATTCGAGGGCGAGATATAGCAACTTTGTCTGTGGTATGCGATGAGATTGCATATATATACCGCGACCTGCAATTCACGCGTGTGCGTGCGTATCGCGCGTAGCGTGAACTCTCGATTCGACGCGGCGCGCGAGCGCGAGCTGCCTTGGGTGTTGTCGGCTCGGCTTCTCGGCTTGTGTTTTACATATGCGACACATTATGGCGTATAATGTTGGCTTGGTGTATCAGATGCGAGACAGATAACTAAACGCGACGATTAATTCTCGAACGACTCATCGTAAACGTAATTATCATGAGCGTCATCGCACGGCGTAAACATTGGCTCGGCGTTGGTATGACCGATAATGATTCCTTCGGAGCTGCCGTAACGATAGAATCGAATGATTAATAGCATTCGAAGATAATAAAGGAGAATAATTCGCGCAAGTACAAACGGGATTTTTTCTCGAAAATTATTATGTAAATAAAACTGAACGTTTATTCCGTGTAAATATGCACATTTACATACTGCAATTTGCGACTTATACGTCCCAAAAAAATCTTCAATATTACATATTTATATCTTTCAAGGAAATAATACTTAGACGTCTTCTGAGAGCACATAGTAAAATAATGAACAATTCATGTATTTTTTAAAGATGTTAATGCTCGCAATATTATTATATGAGGAAAGAATCAAATATTAACGTTGATAGCACATTTAAGAAAATTACCCTAGGGAAGTAATAATCATTCCTCATAAGCTTTCTTTTATGCTCAACACGATTCCAATCACACAAATATTTTATCAAGACAATATTTTGAGAAAATTATAGTTAAAATTGTGAAAAGAATTTATTTTAAAAATGTACTATCCTACACTGTAGCATTGTAGAAAGATTATATTTTCCGTTCAAAATTATATATTGTTAAAAGTTTTAATTCTCAAAACAAATTTTTTATAAAAAAGTTGATAAAATTTTTATGATGAAAAATGGGAATTAGCAAGGTTATAATTAATTATTTATTGAGTAGCCTTGTAATTATTTGCTGTATTGGATATTCTATCGTCAATTTTAACATCGAGTTCGTATTCGATAATCCTGTACATGTATAAATTTTTACATAAACCCAAATAGCTGTTTTTTTTTTTTAAATCGGTAATCACTTTACAAAAAAAATTTATTATGATTCGAGAAAATATCCTCTTGGATTAAGTCAGTTTAAGATTTCAATCTCTGAACTCGAGTAAATTAAATAACGGAACAATGGCAGAATATGTATGCCACATCAAATTAGCTTTATACATCTTTCAAGAAATCTCCTTGTATTTCTCATTTTATTCCGGAACTTATCGGTATCAAATATTCTATTGCTATTTCAAGATTATTATGTCGTACTTAATAAAAAATTTCGTCTATAATATTACATTCGCGATTCGCGATTTAAGCTATTATTCTCGTCTAAGTTCTCTCTTTAAATCTTTGCGATTTATTTAATTCACATGGAATAATCATTTATGTATCGTATTTACATAATCATCTCAAAATCATCTAGACAGCGAAGGTGGTCTTTTTTTTCTCTCTCGAGAAGACATTCCTCCCACGGTTAACAGCGTCGCGCGGAAATTGAAGCAGTAATACCGTAAAAGCTCGAGCCGGGGTTAATTCTCATGCAAATTTATGTATCACTTATGGCTCGTACAGTTACAGCGCTCGGGAAGTTTACGCGCGAGCGATACGTAAAGTTGTTGGATCGGTGGACCGAACGAGTTTCACAGAATCCGTTGCAGTAGTAGCCGACAGTCTACAGTATAGGGATGAGATCACATTCGCGAATCTCAATCGCGAGTCAGCGTTCGATTTTTTTTCGAATTTTATCGCAATCATGATAATTCGAAGAACTTATACTCTGGCTAATTATGTTTTCCTTCACTTCTCGATTTACGACAAAGACTCGGAATATCCAGCCTCGGGTTGCGATAAATTCTAGCGAGTTTTATGCGGTGGAAGTTTCTTTCCAAACAAATAATTTTTTTTTTTTTAATTTTAGAAAACTAGATTATATAATAAATGTCCTTCTTAAAAGATTAGAAAAGGACGTAACTATGTTTTAGCATATTAATTAAAAAGGCAAATCATTATTTTATTTAATTGCTACGCTATATATTCTTTATCGTATGCCTTTACTTCTCAACATTTCGTATAATATTTTTTTTTTAATTTATAAATTATCATTTTTATCTCGAATCGCACGTTTTCATTTTTATTTTTCTTTTTCTCTTTTTTTTTCGACTGCGACGTGTTCGCGCATAAGTGTGCAGTTTAGCGAGTCTACTTTTCGCATTATACCGCGGCAATTAGGCCGGGGTTACACATAAATGCTTAACGGCACCGCAATGATTGTCGAAACGGGGCCGTTGTTCCCTCCACCGCAGAAAGCGAATGGCAGCTTTAAATTGCCGGCCGCACGCACGTCATCATCTCGTCGACGGATAACTGCACACACGATCCTTCTCTCGTGCCGTTGCAATCTCTGATTCGACGCATGGGTGCCACTTGAGCTTTTATCCGAATGATCGTCCGCGACGAAAGGCCTCGGATGACAGGAGGATCGAAGCGATCGCTTTTTTCCTACCATCTGACAATGCCACGTGCGTGTTTGATTTTAAAGTGTCTATCGATGCAGCCGTGTCCTTTACCGGTAAGAACGCTACTTTTACACGCACTCATGCAAATACTTTTATTAAATATATATAAATTTAAATATATATATCATTATTTTTTCTTGACCTCTAATCCCCAACTGTAAAAAGATTAAAAAAGAATTGGCATCCATAAATATTTTATAGAGACTGCGCTCTTACATTAGATTATATCACAGTTTTAATAATATTGTTTCAAACTTTTTTTAAGCTAATGATCTTTTTAAGATGCAGACGAAATGGGTCACGAAAAAACGACATTTCTATTAAAAACTAAAAAAAAACATAATAAAGACAGAGAATAGTGTATTGTGACAAATTTCATTAAATTACAGAAATTTATTAAGTTGAAAACGAGAGAAAAATTACGCGCGCCAAGCACATGCCGAAGAGAACCAATTAACACATATAATCAAGCGCGTAGCGGAATTAAAATCATAATTCTAATTAAATTTATGAATAGTACATCAATTTGAATCTTTTTTACAATGTTCCCTCAACATTATAAAAATGATTCTCCGTGTTAAATTTCTCTTAAAACTATAGATCATGCGATAAAATATTACCTAACAATTTATAGGCATACTATAAACTAGCGTCAATTACAAGAGAACTGATGATATACAATCAAGAATACTTGGCTAATTTGTCGTTAATTTCATACTTATTTTCGAGCAGTTAAACTTTTTCAACGTTTTTTGTAAAAGTCAATTTATATCGCGTTTCAAAGGCTGTCGTGCTGTTCGATGATGTCCGTGAAGACGCAACGTGCAACATTAATGACGTGCCTGCTGTGCTACGACCGACTTTATCAGGGATGCCAGGTTGCGATACCTGGATCGTACAACCGTTATCGAGAAGAGGACGAGTGGGGGGGGGGGTCCAGCTGGATCGCGTATATTGGTTCTTTACACGTCGTACACATCGTTCTCTCAGAAGAGACACAATCGAAAATATACAAACAAATATATATATATGTATAATCCGTGTCGCGACTTGTTGATCATTCATCAATCCCTTGTATATACATGGTTGGGAAGATGCGATGATAACAGCCTAATAATCTCGGCAGGCGTTTTCAAATAAATTTCAGCGGATCTAGTTAGCAGATATTTCTTTCGTTGTATACACGTGGCGTGTATCGCAACTTTCTATGTCAATATAAAACGTGTGACATTTTTTTGATATCCGTGACATCCACGCGCCGTTGACAATGAATGATTACAACACAAAGTTATCGCGATAGCGTTACATCGGCGCTCTTACATCAGGCGCTATATTATAATTCTCTCGAAAGAGATAATATCTCTGTATAACTTGCGCCATAATATTATAAGGGACGAGTTATATCGCTGTTATGTGTTATTAATCTATAACCTGTTTCCTTTGTCCGCGTCTGGCATGAATTATACACGTAAGAACAGCAATCTGGCGCGCGAGGATCGCGCTTATCCTTCGAACTGTTGAATTAATTACTCGACTTCCATGTCTTATTAGAAGTAGCGAAACAAATTACGACACGATTATATAGATATGACGCGATCCAATCAACAGAGTGCTCGGCAAATCTAAAGTGACATGGAAATTTAAAAAATTATGTTGTGACTATAATTCAACAAAAATAGTCTAAATTTCATATTTAATAGAACCTTGTTTTCGATTTTGATTTTAATCAAGATAAAGTTGATCCACTTATATATCAAAATTAATAGAGTGAAAAGTTATATATTTCATGTAATATATATTTTTTAATATACATAAACTTTGATTAATATATAATTTCTTCTATATTTTCTGTCGTTCAAGATTGATCGATATCTATTATACGATAATAAGAATTAAAAAATTGCAGTAAATGATAGCCTGTTTGTCGAGTTTTCATTCAAAAAAAAAAAACGTCGAGGCCACGTTATGTAGAATCTTATTATCGATTACACGCATCACGCGTGTCGTATAAAAACGCCAATTTATTTCGTATACAATATCTACATTTCTATATCGCGTGTCCCATTTATTATTATCGATAACGGAAATTGAATCCCTCACTCGCGATTCATGTCAAATGAAATCGGACGAATTGGGTCGTTAAAGCGTACAATCGCGCGAGCGAGCGACCGCGCATACATTTAACTCTTTCCTCGGGCTTTCACGCACTTTCATAATTTGTAGTGTGTGATTCACAAAATCTTATGCACATCATTTGCAAAGATTCTCAGTTTTACTGCGAAGGAAATATAAAAAGGAAACGCGAAGGTCGATCGATGCCCCTCGCGCAATTTCTTTTCGAATAGTAAGACAGTGGGACTTACTGACGCCAAAACATAGAATTTATCTTATATTTCTGTATTCTATTTATACTATCGATCACTTAGGCACGCGTGTTATCGCAGAAATATGCGCGAAATATGCACGCATGATATGCAGAATCCGCCAAGGATAGATCGAGGTCACTTGAGATCGGCTTTAACGGTAATTCCTTCGGTAGTCGGTTGGAAACCGTCGGAGAATGATCGATATTTAATTGCATCACGGGAATTTCGTCAATTTCATGGCTACCGGTCATACCGGGCCGATAAATTCTTGGAGCGGATAAGAGTCGTGCGCTTTTGTAATTCCCGTTTTGCCGCCGTCAGACTGCTTTTAAATACGTTGTTTTTAGTTAATACTTGGTGGAAAGTTTCGTGCGCTTATAATCAATGGCAATAAGCCAAACTCTATTTATATAAGCTAAATGACATAATATAAGTGCTTACATATATTGTATATATGTATATCTTTTCTGTTGCACTGTTGCATAAAATTATTAGAAAATATCTCCGCAATTTATCGCGCTCTTTACTTTCTAAATACTAATCAATCTGGTTTATCATAATTTATTAAAACCACTTCATTTTTTAGATATACTTTAAATTTCTCTCTCTCTCTCTCTCTCTCTCTCTCTCTTTCTCTCTTTCTCCGAGGCCATCTTAATTAATTTTCTCGAGTGCTAGTCGAAAAAAAGATTGGAGGAAACGCGTTCCTCAAAAGTAATCGTAATGAGATCGCGAATCGAAAAACTTTTAACAAGTACATAAAAATGTAATATTCCCATCGGGCTAAAGTTTCAAGCGACCGACGCTGCCGTTACATCGAGAGCACTTTGTATGGCCGCAAAAAACTGCGATGGTTACTCGATTCCAACGGTATACCACTTCGATATCGAATCGATCCGGATTCACGGCGCGAGTCCCCAGCTTCCTCCCCGAGGCTGCGTTCCTACTTACGAGAAAAATACGGAGAGATACGCGGCTGTGATCGTCAGAGCAGCCTGATGGTTCGCCAACCGTTGAAATCCGTCCGGACGGCGTCCCGATGCCCGGATCGCATCCCGACGACCATCCGAAATCAGAGGAATCCGCGTCAACGCGCCGGCATTC
>NW_021848556.1:119018-145104 GCF_003651465.1 Formica exsecta
GGCATTCCTCTCCGATAAGGACGCGTCACGTCATCTCGAGCCGATGTCCTTTCTCTCTTTATCTCCGGCTGGTCCTCAGGGGAAACGCATCGGCGATACTGCTTTTCCCTGGCTCCGGAGGCGGATATTCCGATGGAAAAACGACGCGTGGCAAGACGAACCGGACGCGCTTTCTTCTCCGGATCGTGTGTGTATGCGTAGATATGTGTGCGTGATACCGGCTGCTGCTGCCGGCGGATGAATGCGACGCGCCTTGAATGGAAAGAACGGAGACTGTGTGCGTACGTGTATATGGAAGGGAGTTCGGTATACCAGGATCTTACGATCCTCGGCGATCCTTTGCCCGTAGGAGACACGCGTGAATCCCCGCGTCTCTCAATCGTCGATTTATCCTTCGCGAAAATCGAGACACTATCGCCGATAACGATGACCCGACGAATCCTCAACGAACGAATTCGACGAACAATCTTCTTGGTTTCATCGAACTTTCCCCGCGGGGACGGTGACCATTCCGATCACTTGGTCAAACTAGACGTTAAAAACGCCTCGTTCCTGGAGGTCGATCGCCGGTCACCGCTCGAAAGGATACACAAATACCCGTTTTACGCGCACCTCCACATCAGCAGCCGACACGTTCTCCGGACTGTGATAACGTTTGCCATGCGGATAACGATTTTGCCTTTCGGGATAACACGTTCGCGAAATCGTCCGATAACTGATATGTACAAGAAGACGCCGCAAGACGAGCCTCGTTTCGGAGCTCGAGTTGTCCGGGACGAAAATACTATGTCGTGTTGGCGTCTCGCTCCGAACTGCCGCCAGACGCCAGACGAAGTCTTCGACTAGGGGGCCGTTCGAGAACCGAGAGGGGAGCGAGAAAGAGAGAGAGAGAGAAAGAGAGAGAGAGAGAGAAGTGGTCGATTGGTCAACTTATGTGGCCCCGACGGGAAGGGTGATGCCTCCGGGACCCCAGGGGCATTGGGGAACACATGGGAACTCATGAGGGAATAGCATCTGCAACGACCAGATCGAACAGAAGGAGACGATGACTTTGCCGTGTGGCGGATAGACGGGGCTTCAATGCGTTCGCGTGTCTCCAGCCTTTTACAAGATGACGAGTCGAGGACGGTGATTGACGCGAAATTATATTAAAACGCGACTTTTGACGCCTTTCCCAGAATAATTTGATAATAAAGTAAAGTATATAGAAAAGTGCAAAATTTATTTTTCTGAAAAGATCCGATTTTAAACATTTAATCGATAATAATGCAATTTAAAAAAAAGAATCCTAGTAAATAATAGTCATTCGTTGTATTTTGTATTTAAGATTTGTAAAAATAAATTATTTTAACGTAATTTATTTACTCTTACAATTAGTTACTCTTTCCTCAATTAAAGACAAGTTATTTTTTTAATTATGATGCAATTATAACTAAAATAATTAAAATAATCTTAATATCTTCCTCTAATATATGATTTTATGATAATATTACGTTTATGGACAAATTATATAGAAATATATCAGCATTTTATTTCACCTATGATTATTTGGAATAAATTTGGAATAAATGTATTTAATTATTTTTGTTTGTGTAATTCTCACATTTTACGTTTCATCTAGCCAGTTTTTGCGAGATATCGCTATGACCGAACGATGAAAGAGATTCTTTGAGTTGCTATCTGCCAGAACCGGATGCAATAATTAACCGAAACACATTCCCAGAACTCTTCTTTCTCACAAACAGCCAGAATTTCTTTCCTCGTAAACCCCGAATTATAGCGGAATAACTTTGATTCTAATTAAAAAATATTTTTATTTTAATATGTTAATAAATTAATTTATTATGATATATACATTTTTTATATATGGATTAATTAAAGAAGAAAGAAAAATGAAAAATGAAAAATAGTCACACAAAATTATAAAGAAGATTATATATGCTTAAAAAGTAACAGTCAGAAAATAACAGCCAAAGATTAATATTAAGCGTTTTTTAAATCATTCGTCGGGAATTCGGGATGAAATTTCAGCGGCTCGCCGGAATTTCCTTGTTAGAATTGCTGGAGCGCCAGCAGGAAGTCGGGCTGTAATTAACTCTCCGATCGCATCGAAAAATTCGCACGTGGCGTAGGCGAAATCGGCTCGAAGACATCTATAGACGCCGAGAATATACGGGAAGAATTATGAGTTACAACGCGAGAGTAAAAGGATATTCCGACACGACCTACACGCAGCGATCACAATGCATACAATCCCAAGCTGACTTTCTCAGCTGTGAATTTAAAGGACGAACCGTCATCTCTATCGGCCGGACAATGATTTTAATCAATCAAAAATATTCGGCGTTGCTAGAGTTCTCAATCAATTTTAGAAAGATTTCTGTTACTTAAAACAAGAAAATATTATTATCAAATTTTTAGCCTGGAATTGTGTAATAAAATATATATTTTCTAAAAAGTGAGGCCACAATATTCATTTTCAAAATTAATTATCTTAAATATTCTCAGAATTTAAAGAAATTGCAATTTGTACATAATGAAAAACATTGCAAAATTAGTTCCCACGGTTTTTCGTTGCTTTATATATAAATGGCAAAACTCTAACTATAATTAGATTTAATTAATTAATTTTATTCATAATTGGAAAACACGTAAGAATCTAATCTTTTATGAAAGTCCCGAACTAAGATCATCGAATTGAGATCATCGAACGAAAACGCTCGATCGAGTGACGAAATAAATTTACACGTCCAACAAAACGCGATTAATCTCTTGCTGTCGTAGAACTACTTCGTCTTTTAATGAAAGATAACTATGATCGTCTATCTAAAGTAAATCGATCCTTTTACGGCTAGATGCAGCTTTAATAACAACGAATCTCGAATCTCGAATCTCGAATCTCTTGTAACAAGGATACTTTCACTTGTTGCTCGCGATTTAGAAGAATACTTTTACAAACGCTCGCATTTAAGCTTTTTTAGCTTTGCAAGATAACAAAGTGTATTTTATGATCTAAAATAAACACGGAACAAATCACGATTAGGTAGTAGATCGAAATATAAATAAAAGCGCGTAAATTTACATTAATCTATTGATAAGAAAAATTGAAACGTGAAAAATTTGCATTTAATATCTATTATATCGGAGTTTTTTTGTCAAAATTAGCAACAATTTTTATCGACGCGCATTTTATGAACCGATTGAGGACAAAAACTTACAAGGGCGAAAAATGTCCTTCGATAATTTTCTTGCTAAAATCTCTGACCTGTTTTTCAGTTTTGATTGAGCGAAGAAATTAGCGATCGGTGTCGAACGAATAAACTCGATGATTTCTTTTTTCAAGTACTCTCGATTGAGTAATAAGCGAGCGAGTATACCTAATGGCAAAATTGAACGAAAGAGAGCGGACTCGCGAAATGTAGGTTACATATCATCAGCACAAAATGAGATTAAGATATGACGGAGTCAAAATATATACGAGATGACAAAAATACACGTATATCTATTTGCGCCGCGATATCGTGGATAAAAAAAGTTATTCGAGGACGCTGTAGCAGTTTATGATAATAGATAAGAGTTCTTTCAATACAATACACAGATAAAATATATATTTTTTTTAAATATGGGCGGGACATTAATTGTGTGTATCCGCCCATATTATTCATAGCTAGATATGTGCGGATGTCGAAATTAGTGATATAAACACATTGTAATTAGCACAAGCACGAAACTTATTTTGTTTGTACTTCAATATATGTATAACAAGCAGAAAAATGTACTGATGTATAAAATATTATACAAGAATCCATTAAAATTATATTCAGAAAGATGATGAATATATAATTCATTATTAATTATTATATATAATTATGTATAATTCCTTATTGATTATTATATACAATCAAAAATAATTAATTATTAATTATTAATAACAAATGTGCAGTAAAAGAAGATGCCGACTATCGGATTATTTATTTACTAGTCGCATTTAATAAAAGTCGCTTATTTTTGCGTATTTGCGTGTTGGATTGCCAATCGCGCGGCCCATCGTTAAAGAAAAATGACAGGATATATCCTTAAGTAAGACCTTCCCAACGAAAGGAACAATAGACCGCTCGTCGTCCGCGAGCAAAGACCGCAACTGGGACATGGCTGTCACGATCATCATTATGGACAATAATTGTTTCAACGGATTTCCTTGATACACTCGCACCGCCGGGTATATTAGCTTTGACACTAACTACCTATATAAGGTATTTCGCGAGACGCAACAATCTTTCCCCCGATCTTTTTAGATTATCGATATCGTAAATATTTTTTTGTTAAATAAATTTTTATATTTTTTTATGTTAAATAAATTTTTATAAATTTTGATTTTTAAAATTTCTTAAAAGATCATCATTAAAATAGTTGTTTATTTTCTTTAATTTATCTTTCGGTAAATATGTTTTTTAGAAACATATTTATACGAAACTTCTCGAACATTATATGCCGCTGTAATACAAGAAGATTACCGTGTGTCGTTATATGTATACCTATGACAAAATAATAATTGGCACAATAAATTATAACAAGTATCATATAGTACAGCGCAGAATACTACGCAGAAAAGACCGTGCATATATATTTTGCATATTTTAACATACTTTAGTATGTTTAAATTGTGGCGGTTAAATGTTTGAACTCGTATCTAATCTTAATCCGTTAATCTGCATTCGTGTTTTACTTTTCAGTATCTTATCAGACATTATACCATAAATTTGTCCACTTAGATGGAACAAATGCATAATCATCGTAAACTTTTATAGCAATATACTATTCTGTTATTACTTTTAACCTTAATATACATATATATTGCGGTTACAAGAGAATATAAAATATTTTCTTGTATTTAAATTACTACATTCGAATATGTGGCTGTTGCTCAATAATTTACGATGACATCTTCACTAGAGCAATTAGATAAGCAGATTGGAAGTTTAACGGGATCTCTCGCCGCCAAGAGTAAATTCTGTAATTTTCCCTCGCTATATCGAAGCAGTTTTGTATTGCAGAACTGTTAACGAGCAGTGTGCAGGATATGTAATTACTCGCGCTCGACTGTTATACGATCGTCCAGATGATCCCGCTCTTCGACAATGCCGTAATCGATCTGAGAAAGATACCATGAAAGATACGCGAGAAGAGTCGCGAGGGAACCGCTGTTACAATAGCTGTTACGAATGATCGAGAATTCGCAAAAGCTGAATCGCAGAAAAAATGCTTGGGTTATTAAGAAATTGGGTCATTTTCTCCCACCGGCGTTTATGTAAATCTTTGTGTATAGTGTTGACACATAGTTGACAACTTTGTTGCATTTATGTTTCTTATTTTATAATCAGCATATGTATCTTTTACAAAAACATACGAAAGAAAGGAAAAAGAAGCATAAAGATAAAAAAATTTAATTTTTTATAAATCTTGCATATATAATATATATATACCGCATATAATTATTTATTTTCATATAAATATTTACTATATATGTCGAACGAATAAACTCGATGATTTCTTTTTTCAAGTACTCTCGATTGAGTAATAAGCGAGCGAGTATACCTAATGGCAAAATTGAACGAAAGAGAGCGGACTCGCGAAATGTAGGTTACATATCATCAGCACAAAATGAGATTAAGATATGACGGAGTCAAAATATATACGAGATGACAAAAATACACGTATATCTATTTGCGCCGCGATATCGTGGATAAAAAAAGTTATTCGAGGACGCTGTAGCAGTTTATGATAATAGATAAGAGTTCTTTCAATACAATACACAGATAAAATATATATTTTTTTTAAATATGGGCGGGACATTAATTGTGTGTATCCGCCCATATTATTCTGTTATAGTTGCATTGCAACCACGTATCCATGCCACGTATCGTACAATTTTTTAGATCTCTTCAAAAATGTTTTTCTTTCTTTCATATAATCGATACACGCGACACGGATATCACAATGCGAGATGCAACGATAGAGCTATGCTTTATGGAGCGCGCTTTATGCAAGTTGGAACGCCGATGAAATTCGCAACGCGACACATATCGACGATAACGCGTGCAAAAGCGATATCGCGTGCAAAGAGAAACGATATCACTCCGCTTCGAATCACGCGGATTTCGCGTATACACACAAAAAACAATCGTTGTATTTCAAATGTATCGACACGTTGTTTTTCCCATTGTGGAATGGAATAAAATGTAAATAAATATCAATAGCTTCCACTTGTAAATTTTTCAATTTACGCGATTTTCTCTCGTGTATAGAATGCACTTGTAATTCCAACTGTTCCTTTAATCAAATAAAATGAGTCCAGATTATATTGATTTGCATGATTGGCACTTTTACGTAAAGGATAAGATGCGAAGCGTGAACAGCACGGGATTCGCTAGATTCTGTACTTTATATGAGAAAGCGCGAGCTTGCACAATGTAAATTTGCTCATTCTTTTTTTCCAAAGATTTATACCGTGACGTAAATTTTATCCGCGATAATTACGCGGCGATTAAATAATGAATCGCGACGCGGAAGTTTAATTAAGAATACAATGGGCGGCCAAGAAGCTTAAGTAGCATGCGTGTGCGCGACGTCGAGACGCGCGTAAAAGTAGGATGCTTTTCCGCTTTCATGTAAGAGAAACGAAAGTCTGGCGACGTCATAAATTAACGATTTAAGGATTGGGTGAGTTAACATCTCGCACCTCTGTACTGTTATGCGGATGAAAAGCGCATCGCGTCACAAGAGAACGCTGATTGTGAGCTCTTTTTGAGAATAGCGTTTTCGTTAATGGTGCAATTTTACGATCGGCAACAACGGTAATATCCTTGGCTATGTAATAATGTATCAGCATAAATAAGTATATCGCAGTTTAATTTTTAAGAACATCTGACGCCTGTCAGGCATATCACATTTCTTTATCATAAAAAAAGATACGTTATATTTATTTATCGCGTGCTCCATTTTCTATGCAAATGTATATTTTTATCTCTGTTATACGCGATATTATAAAGTGTATGGTCTCTTATGAAGAGAAATAACTATAATATATAAATTATTCAGATATGTTAAATGTCTTAAATATTTGCTCATTTAATTTCTATAATTTTCCCATTTCTCCTATAAATGTTTGCTTAAGTCTAATTTTAATAAAATTATATTAATAAAGCAATTCATGTGTGTATATAAATTAATCCAAAAAAAAATTCAAGGATGCGACATACTTTGCATTACGAAAATAATAGTGTAATAATTATATCATGTTGCGGAGTTAATAATTTGCAAAAATTAACATATATTTTATATAATTAACATCGGTAATGAATATTATTATTTCTGTATGGCTAAAAAACTTCGTAAAAACTAGATCTACATAAAAGAATCATAAACATATAATATTTTAGTCTTTAATGGTCATAATGAAATAAGAGCGAATTATTTGTGTGACAAAGTTTGAAATCAGAGAGAATTTGATGTAACCGATAAAAACAGAATTAAAAATCTCTTAAAATACACGATTTATGTAAAAAAGATTATTTATCTTGAAATCATACATTATTCTGCCAGTGGTCACTTATAATATCATTTTTAATCCTCGATTGTATACGCGTTATGAATCTTGAGATTCTCTTATAAGAGTTGAACTCATGTAGAAATAGCGGCACATTTGTACATAATTGCCAAACAACAACTACCGTTTAAGCCGCGACCTAGAACGATTATTTACGAGATTGTTTGGCTCGAGAAATTGATTCTGATTTATAGATCTCTCCACTAACTAGTTCCACAACATTTTCATCGTCCAAACTAATCGTTCGTCATTATCGTTAATTCTGCCGGTTCGCTATTAATCGCGCAATTTTGCGCGATCTGTCAATTATGCCGCGATTGCACCTCCGTTTCTCCCCACAAATCAATCGCAAAAGCATTGGTTTTCATTCGCGATTTGCGAAAAAATCTACCTCACGACGTTCTCTTCTTCGTTCTTTTTATCCAATGCATTTGAGAGGCAGAGAGAGAGAGAGAGAGCGAGAGAGAGAGAGAATAATACCGTCGAGAACCTCTCCTACATGATTCACAAGTATGAGATATCCGCAAAAAATAGAAAAGATATGAAATTAAAAAAATAGCTGCCAAAGCGACCGGTCTCGGAGTTATCGATTTTGTTATCGTTACTTATTGTTAGAGTATGATGTCATCTTGTATCATTAAGTCTTCCTCACAGCACGCATGCATCTTATGAATATCTGCGAATAGATTTTATCTACCTAATACGCGGCGCTCTCGACGCGTCCTTGCGAAATTCCTTGCAAAGAGAATCTTTAACGAAGCGATCTTTATTAATACATTCGTTATGTATTCAACCTAGTTCGAAATACGATGCATTATTGCGTCTAGTGCAATGACGAACGAAACTTTTTCTCATTGCGCAAAGATATTAAGAATGCACACGCGCGCCGATCATATATTATATATATATTTATTACAATATTAAATAACGTTGATTTTCCAAGTGCTTTATGGCAATATAAGCTAAAAATGCCAAATTATAATAATTGCGATGCTGGCAAAAACAGCATAATTTCTATCTATATCTTTTTCTATTTAAAAAAAACAGTGATAAATAAGTTAAAATTAAAAAACATTAATTTATATATACTGTTACCATAATAAGCAACATCTTATATGAATCAAGAAGAGATGTATAAAAAATAAACAAATATCTAAATATCGCAAGCAATATATCGTTGTTGCATCAAAGTTATTTTTAGCAATCAAATAATACAGATAAAAGGATAAGAATGACATTTTTCTGCCTGATTGACTAACTCTTCTCTCGTTCAATGTTTGATTAACAGAAACGAATGATTCATGCGCAACATCGATATTGCACAAACATCTGCAAATCTTTAATCTTAATCAGTTACGCTGAGTTAATTTAAATATCTACCAATGATTCCGCGAGACACAAAAATTAAAATGTGATTCTATCTATATATCAAATAAATAATCTTTTTGATATTTCACAATATAATGTAACGCTTAATTAGTACAATCAGCTTGACATAATACACAAATCGAAGATTACGTGCATAAAAATTATATAATAGATAAATCTATCTAACGTATTCCATCTCCAACCTAAAACACAAACGATGAGAAGCATCATTATCGAAAGGGAAGAGTAAAACGCGGATAATCAGCAGTTTAAGCAAAAAGTTCAACAATTTTCGAAAGCGCGAATCTTCCGCTTCTCGCGAAAGTTCAATCTCGAATGCCTGCTATCTCGCCGCATTTTTTTTTTCAATAACTTAGAAAACGGGATAGAAACTACGATTGAGAAATTACCTATCGGCGGTCGCAGGCTTTAAACCATGGCGAAGATATGTAGCGAACCGTCCGACCACGGCGCGCGGCGAAAGTAATTCAATTTCTAATCGACCGCATGCTCCGGTTGCATCCCGAGCGCATTCTATACGCTTCCGGATGGACGGTAAGAAACGGTGCAAAAACCGCGAATCTTGCGTAACCAGGATCTTCCGGCGGGAAATAAATCATAGCATGTAGCGATTGGATATTGGACAAAATTCTGGAAAAAAGATTCGCGAACGAATAAAAAAATTTGAATTAAATTTAATTAAATAAACTTAATTGAAACTTAATTCATTTAATTTACAATTTTTTTTAATTTTATTTTACATTATTTATTTTGTCATGAATTTTCAAA
Source organism: Formica exsecta (assembly GCF_003651465.1). Taxonomy (NCBI): domain Eukaryota; kingdom Metazoa; phylum Arthropoda; class Insecta; order Hymenoptera; family Formicidae; genus Formica; species Formica exsecta. The sequence goes on from NW_021848556.1 coordinate 128,782, forward strand.
ATTTTCTCTACATAATTATTAATTCTCCAATTAATAAATCAAAGTTTAGTCCCGCCAAATGATGTAAAAATTACGCGGCCCAAATACGACCTTAAACCGCGCGTTGTAACGCGTGTGTCCTAACGCATGTTCTTATCACAGAGCTGCACTCTACGCCATAAATTCGCAGGATACTGCCAGCGTACGTGGAGTGAGGCGTTATCCTTTCTGCGCTCGTCGTGAATCACCGATATTAACGACAGGTCGACCGTAATCTGGTTCTCTTCGCGCCTCGTTTCCCCATCGCGCGACCGCTCTTGCCTCATTTATCGTCTCTACGCATGCGACTCGAAAATAAATTATTTAAAACGCATTATTCTACCTATGGACAACTCACGAGCGTAATTAATGGAAGCCAGCTGGCGTATGTTACCGGTTATTTCGCTGAATTATATCCGCACGTTACATGCGTCGTTTAATCGAGTAATCGCAATTAAATCGGTGGATCAACGAGCGATTAAAACGAAATTTCGACTTGAAACGTTTATTTTCTTTCTTTTTTTATCCCTCGAATCACGTCTCGAAATAGAGAACGTAATTTCAGATGAAAATAAATTTTTTTAAATAAATGAGATAAAATTTTCTCTTAATTAAATCTCTCATACATGTCTATTTTTGTATTTATTTTGTCGAGCGTGTTAATTATAATACATATATGTTGATTCGTTGTAGATCGCTAAAGTCGCGCAATTTTCGGAGTTCCAAAGCGAAACGTTAAACATGGAAGCTGAGTGACATATGTCATTCGCACACCAATGCCCCAAGGTTAATTACAAAAGCGAGTTCTGTCTCGGTAGAATTTTAATAGGAATCTCTCTCCACCCACACACACACAACGGTTACTACATTTATTGCGTAATAAATATTCCAATGAGATTTCGCCAATAAAATTCTCTTTAACGTCGCCGATGCGACGCTGCTGGCAAAATGATCGTGCAGCATTATACGTATATGCATATACGAACAACGTTGTTTTTGTATTCGGAATTCCTGGCGATGCGACGCAAAGTCACATGAAAAATACTATATTGGTATGTGTTGGCGCGATTAATCATTAGATCGGTTAACATTCATTTCATGATATTTCACCGGTATTCCTGAACAAGAAACGCGGATATAAAGACCATTTACCGTTACAATTAATTACCAAAGGCCAATTTATCGATGACGCGGATCAAAATAGTAACGGAAAAAAATGATGATTTCAACCTTCATAATATAATTTCGCAATGTAACCGTTCTTCGCTGTTTATTTTTTACGCAAAAAAGACATATCTCTCTAAATAACTCTGAGTATTAATAAATATTCCGGGTATTTAATGAACCTTCTGTCCGCGTTTAGGCGAATGAAAGATGACATACTCCTTCGTCTTTTTTGCTTCCGTCTGCATTCCGCGGATTTCTCAATTCCCCGGAAGACACGCGCCTAATTAAAGATTCTTTATACAAAAACTATTATATTAAATGACCATTACATATATTACATGAACGAAGAACAGTTAATTTCGCAATCGAGTGTTTCGAGATCGAGTGCTTGAGATGTAAAATTACCGAACAATTGTCAAAAATAAAAGTTTTTTAATTAAATCTCATATCTTTTAAAAAAAAATAAACTATTGAAATTATTGAGAGATATAAGAAACATATATTTATACATCCAAATTTGAGTGTCAAGTTCGAGGCCTTGGTAGTTACAGATTTGATAAAATATTCTATCAGCGAATGGGACAACTATGTTGTGTGTGTCTGATTCAGAAATCGACTCGCCTAAATCGCGCGACGTGACAAGAGATCAATCTGAAAAGAAATAATTCGATTTAAATTTATTTGATATTTATTTAAGATTTATTTAATTATTTAGTTACAATAATTAGTCATGTAATTATTAAATATAATACTTAAAAGATTATCTAACATAAAATGAGAATTATTTCCCTTCAGATTGTCACACGCACGATTTAGTATCAAGCAGATTAATGTATCAAACGAAAGGATGCTGACATCGAGAGAGCTTCGCGAGACATGTCGAGATCTCGCGTCGTCGAGATTTTTATCGGTCGAATACGGAAATACGATTGCGCGCGGGCCGAGTGTCCCGTCGTCGTGCGGTATCGCGAACAACATCTTCGCGCTCTAATCGCGTAAGTATTAAATCTTTCGTAACGCGAACGAAAGGTCACCGCGCTAAGATGCATCGGGAGAGGAGAGCGGGCACAGCCGCCGCTATCATAGCACGTATCCTTTCCCGCGGCCTTTCTCTTTCACTGTAGATCCATAAACACATATAGGCCGTACTGCACTTTCCCCTCGCCTTGCAGCAAGTTCGACGTCGCGGACATTTACTTCGAAAATCAATACGAGACGACGACTATCTGGAGGGTCGGTCTCGAGACGAAAGGTAGATTTCCATTTCTTTTACCGCGAGCGTGTCGTTGGTGTAAGTTGGAACGGACGGCGAACGGCTTCGCCCTCGATCTTGCGCAAAAGTCCGGAACGAAGTCGTGCAAGGCCAGCCAATGCCACGGTTTTCGATCCAAGAACCGACTACATCCTACAATTTGTTTCCACATGCACGATGACTGAGAGAAGCTATCCGATTGCGAGAAATTGACGTAACGCTTTAACACTGATACGCCTAATTAACGCCCGTTGAGCGTCTGTAATTAACACGCGTCAAGGTAGCGTTTGTATTATATGCTTTAGAGATTGAAAGTCAGTAACGGATAAAATAAGAGGTTTCCATTTCCCCGTTTTGTATTCTTTTATGTCCTTCTTTTCTCAATAATGATTTCTAATAATACTAATGATAATCAAGAAATTATTTTTGGCATCTAATACCTTCGTTGTAAAATAATTAATAATTTTTGTAATTTGATGTGATTTTAATTACAGGATTTCCTATGTCAATTTTAATATGTCACAATTTTCATATAAAGCATTATAAATGCAACTATTGCAATAGCAACAGCTAGAGAAATTCATATCATTAAAAAAAAATAATGTAAAAATACATAATTTCACAATCTAAGTATGAGAGAAAATGTCTTCTCCCTCTTTGATTACTAGGAGAGGAGTAATCGATACAACCGAAAGATGTTTTCGAGAAATGCCGCGACTCGTTATTATTTTCCGATTATCGCTTGAAAAAAATGATAATCACATATACATCTATTTCCCTGCATACAATACGCTACTTCAACCCGATAAAATAGGACTTACCGATCTAATCGCTCGCCAACAACGGAAAATTGCAGCCCACCGAAGGATTTCTTTGTTCCAGAAACGTCAGCGGCGCGGCTACCGTGGTATAATAAGTCGAGACACCGGTCGAGTCCGTTATGCAATTGCATAACGTCCTGCAGACGGTCGAGGGGTCCACTTCGTAACGACGCGACCGAATTAGGACAACCTACCGAGCGCTACCGAGGACGCCGTAATGCACTTTAACGCTGATGCAGGCCTTCCTGCAATCTACTACCGCGTAACGTACTCCTCGCTTGTCTCGCTTTAATGAATAGAGCATGTATTCTAATTCGACGATAAGTGCTACGTGACGGCCGCGAATATCATAGCCAGAATGATTTCTCTCCTATACATATCTTCTATTTGGTATCTATTAATCGATATCTATTGTTCGGTATCTATTAATCGATATTTACTATTTGTATCATCGTACTCGATAAACATCGTATGATATTTATTCGTCATATAATTATTATAAAATGAAGTGAAAATTGAAATCGAGAGAGTCTAATAGAACAGTTTAATAAAAAAAAGCATAAAACAAGAAATACCTATTTTCCTTTTTTTTTTTTTTTTTTTTTTTTTTTTTTTAAAAAAATTTTTGTTTTTTTTTTTTTTTTTTTTTTTTTTTTTTTTTACGTTAGATACAATTCTGGCTTCCAAATTGTTACATCGCCGCAATTTTAAAAAGTTTGTTTAAAATTTATTACTTTTAAAATTGCAAAAATAGGCTATTAATGTATTTTATTATATTAAAGCTACGTATTGTGGAGAAGTTTTGTTGCATTACATAAAGTCAAGTGTGTTGTTAAAACTTTTAGTCTTGAAAAGAAATTTTATTGTGTCGATTATGGTTAATAAAATATTCATCAATTAAATATGGGATCTATTAATTAGATCATTGAAGATCTGTCAAATAATTTTTAATTGTGCTTATTCAAAACGGTTAGTTATTAAATTGTAATACACAAAACATGATTAATCTTTTCACGAAGAAATTGATTAAATAGATCAAAAGTTCAACTGTGATAAATAATTACTGTATAATTATTATGTAAATAATTACTTAATTATTGAGAAATAAGAATACATTGAGGTTTTTTTCCTTTCTAATAATACTGACCATCAAAACTAAATAATTTGTTTATTTTAATTTAAGAGATTTTCTGCAATAAAGTAATAGTGAAAAATGAAGATTAACATTCGATAACATAACTGTCTGATCACATCGACTGTCTAATTAAAATCTTAAGATCTCTTTGCTATCTATGACGTCATACGTGCGTGTCGAAATAATAATAGGCTTGCTTAAGTCGATACTGCTACTGTCAGTATACAAATACATTATCAATACACTATGCCGTTTCGCACTAACACATTCTAATAATGTTATGTATGTCTTTTATATATTTTATATCACATTATGTTTGTATAGAAGAGATTCCTTTAAGCTACGTTCAGACAAGGCGGATTCCGCGTGAATACGTCCGCGACGTTTGATTCGCGCGGAAATCACGCGGTGCATCTGATTGTGGTCTGCATACAAGTATTAGTACATAACTGTAATAATCAATAATTATTAAATAATTTGTTTATTTTAATTTAAGAGATTTTCTGCAATAAAGTAATAGTGAAAAATGAAGATTAACATTCGATAACATAACTGTCTGATCACATCGACTGTCTAATTAAAATCTTAAGATCTCTTTGCTATCTATGACGTCATACGTGCGTGTCGAAATAATAATAGGCTTGCCGTCCGCGACGTTTGATTCGCGCGGAAATCACGCGGTGCATCTGATTGCGGTCTGCATACAAGTACTAGTACATAACTGTAATAATCAATAATTATTGTTTTTCTTTTTTATAAATATATATAATATATTATTATTATAGATTAGATATTATATTAGATATTATAGATTAGATAAATTATTATAGATATTATATATATTATATATTATTATTATTACTATTACTATTATTATTATTATAGATAATGATTGCACCTCACGGACACGTGTGAATAAATATAAAGAAATCAATATACAATTCGATATCGCGCAGTTTTATTCCCGCAGAATCCGTGCGAGCGGATTCGCCTTGTCTGAACGTAGCTTTAATGTCTTTAAACCATTATAGATTCTAATGCTAACGAAACATGACTTTGTCGTATTAGACATCACGCATCGCAGGTGAAAACGAACGTGACGTTTTTGTATTCAATCCACGTTTGTGAAGACAATGTGCAACTGCGACGCGATGATAGTCTCGATGACCGGAAAAAAATAAAGATGTCTAGGACAAAGAGACACGTGCGCACGCATTAGTTAGCTTTTCTTATGCACGCAAATCACATTTAGATATATCTCTCTTCTCTCGCGCGAGATTGGCAGTATCGGTAGAGAATTGCGCAAAGCGTTAAACATGCGTGCCAACAATTGGACCGCGCTCCGTATAAAGCAAGGTGAAACAGATTCGCGCAATCGCAGGTTGGATTTACGCGTAAATGAGCGACCGTGAAGCCGCGAATGTCGAAACTTGCTCTCGATGATTAGAATGCGAATAAATCGCCTGGATGAGTCACGCGGCGATAAATTAGCACCTAAAACTAGCGCTAATGATAGACGTGTGAAATTTCGCGCGAGATAGCAATATAGATGGGCATGTAACAAGCTGACGTAGAATATGCTGGATATTTTTTTTCCTATTCATTTATATATTCATTTATTAAAACAGGATAAAGAAACCTTTGACGTATTAAGAGCATATGAAATAATTATAAGTAAATAAATCGTAGATATATATATATATGAAATGTAAGAAGAAAATACAAAGAGTATAACGTTAAAAATATATGAATATAATATTATAATAGCTAAGGATTGAAGATAATTTTTTGCCGATGTAGAGCTAAGAAAGATATTAGAGAACTTTTATTCGAAAAAAGTCAGTATCGCTATTTAAAATACATGCAAATTATTGATAGGATCTCATATTAAATATGCTTCGTAAACGTCAAGAATAAAAAAGTGAAATAGCGCGAAAAGGCACACGTTAATCATTTATAGAATACTTGAACAATATAACTATATTAATAAGTTTAAAAAAAAAAAAAAGCATCAGCCAATTGCTTGGATGTTTAAGATGATTTAGAATCGATATAAACATGGTCCATTCTATTTATACCTCAATCTATTCTAAACCTCGCAAAACATACGTATATATTTCTTTTAAAAATTTCACGGCGAAAAGAAACGAGCTGAATCCTCTGTTACACACAAACTTAGCTTCTAGCTTGCGGCAATAAATTAGTCTACATCATCCGGTATAAATATTTGGAGAGAATTGATGGCTTGCAGACATGATATTAGCGGCATCGCGTGACTTTCGTTTCTATAAGATAGACATTCAATTTTGCAGAATAAATTTTACTGATTTTTCTTAATTCGATAGTCCCTCTCAAAGATAGAACTTATGTAACGGACTTACAAAAGACGAATACGCACGAAGTATTTACGTAAGAGATCAATCTAGATTATGTAATATATATAATATATTTAATTTCCTTTATTTTAATTCACGTTTTTATCGCATTATTATCGTTAAACGAGGCAATCGATTTGCTAATTAATTTGCAACTCTCTCCCTTTTTCTCATTCCAGTAGAGTTTTGACAATTTGTCCGCGCTATCCTCGCGAGAATTTCAAGTCGATCGCGTGTTTGCCAAGATTTGTCGAGATAGTAATGAGATAAGTTTCGAAACACGACGCGTGACATCCGGCTTGACAACGATAATGCGTTAATTATCGGATATATTACCGTACGTCAGTTTTACGCGCGAGGTTTATCGAGGTACAAGAATGCGTTATCGGAGACACGACGCGCGTGAAACGCAAGATGTCGCGAAAGATCCTAAGGGCGAGTCTCGCTTTCGCGCTTTCTGCTCATGGCGGAGAAGAGCTCTTTGTACGGAGAAAGCGATGCTGTGTGCACTTGACGTGCATATGTCTAACTGTGTTACTTCCCCGCTCGCGACGTCATCGGCGATAGTAACGGGCGTCGGCGTGAAATGCAAGGATAAGATTCCACGCGATCCCTTACGTAAACACTTAAGAGTCGAGCTAAAAGCAACTCGATTTTCCATCGGTGTTTCATCATTGTGTCTCCTATCTTTCTGCAGCACCAACATAATTGCCTTCCGTATTATATGACATATCAGCACGACAAACGTGTTGTGTCATACTTCCATTTTATTCTATGTGTGTATACTCCTAATTACACACATCAACGAAAAATAAAAATTTTCGCAAGAAAGAGAATGATCATTTATCGTAATTTCTTTTTTCGAATATGATTCTAGCCTTCAAATTACTTTATTATGCGTCACAATTTTAAAACATTTGCGAGTAAAGTTACAAAAAAAGAAACACTTTAGCGTATTTTATTATAGCTATCATATCACTATGAAAACTGCGAAAAATAATCTCTTTTTGTATTTTTTTTTTTTTTTTAATTTTGTTGAACTGTGTTATAATTGAAAAAAAAAACATAATTTTATTGCAGCAACTTCGATTTAAAGCATGATGTTACGTGACCGACATATTGCGGTTATTCCCGCAGGTTTGGCGACTGCGGAGCAAAGAGCGCAACAGGGAGATAAATAGGTGCGATTTGCCAGTGTAGAACGTGACATTGATATTCGGGACGCGGAACGCATATGTAATCCAGAACGACGGGGTGGAGGGGTAAGAGAGAGAGAGAGAGAGAGAGAGATTTTTCGAATATGATTCTAGCCTTCAAATTACTTTATTATGCGTCACAATTTTAAAACATTTGCGAGTAAAGTTACAAAAAAAGAAACACTTTAGCGTATTTTATTATAGCTATCATATCACTATGAAAACTGCGAAAAATAATCTCTTTTTGTATTTTTTTTTTTTTTTTAATTTTGTTGAACTGTGTTATAATTGAAAAAAAAAAAAAACATAATTTTATTGCAGCAACTTCGATTTAAAGCACAGATTTTGTTAAAATTTTATAACAGAATTTGAGAAGCAGATATTTCTTTTTAGATCTTTTATTGATCTTTAAAAAAACCATGGGATAGCCTACTACCAAATAAAATCGACTAGTCACCCTTGATCGAGTATCTAAAGAAATGATGCATTCTTCGTTTCTCGAGAAGAGTTTGCTACAACAACTTTCACCCTAAAAACGCTCCTCTCGCACGGGACGATATTTTTAAAGTATCTCCGGCAAAGAGGAGATACTCCCGCTGAGAAAGAGACACGTAACGTCCCGTCTCCGTGAAGACGTCGGGGCAATGGCCCGTCAAGGTCGCGTTGCGATTGCACGCAATGGTCGGACGCACTTCTTCGAGAGGAGAATCGAATCTAAAGTCCACGCATCAGGTAGAAAAACGCCCGACCGATCTCGGTGCGGTTTGACCGACCTTCGTGACGTAACGGCGGAGCGAGAGAGGCCGAAGGAGCGAATTCGCTCACGCTAGTTCAATTACGCGAAGTCCCGGCGAAATTACACATCGCCGGAGGTGTGTATCAGGTACGTTTCAGGCACGAGACAGGTACGGTGAAACGAACCGGCCGATATAATCTGCCATTAGACTGCCATACGGAGGACTCTACTCGCGATAACGATTAAAATCCGCTTTTTGCTCCTATCTCGCTCTGCCAGAAATTTGCACGCGCGCCGTCCGGATGGTAATTTACTCCCTAACTGCAGATGCATACGTGCATGTAGTTATTCTACAAGGTATACTCGCCATTTGAGAAAATATATAGGTATAAGGGTATAAATACACATCGCACTGTGTGTTTCGTACATATTTCTTTATTCTACCGTAAATTCGGAATTGATTTTCGCGAAATTTAATAGGAATTTAATAGATCTTAACTATCTTGATAATACTTTGATCAGTTATTTTTTAAAAGTTATAAGATGAACAAAAAATACCTACGATATTTTTGTAAAAAAGTGTAAATAATGAAACACACTCTTGTCAGTGGCGATAAACTCATAAGTCAAAGATGTTTAAACTCTCGTATCTAAAATTAGACGCGGGTGTAGAGTTTTAAGAAGAAAATGGTGGATCGCCGGGAGAGTATATTGGACACGCGCCAACAATTTCGTATCCCACAATAGCAATCTTATCGTCCGTTGCTCTCGCGACAGCAAGCCGTGAAACACGGCGGGGTTAATTCGCACGAAAGGCTTCGCAGACCGTTGAATTTTCACCGTGAAAGAGAAATATCATCGAGCGAACGACGCGTGCTCTTTTTTCGGCAAAAATAACGGGCAATTTTTTTCTCATTAGCAGTCAAAAAAGCGAAAGTAAATTCGCGTACAAACGATTCTAAAAATTATTATATACCGGATGTATATGAAAAATCGTCGAAAATAAAATGAAATGCAAACAAAATGGAGATGATTTCTCATGCAAATACAAGTAAAAAAAATGTATAATGAAATCTTTTCATACCAGATTTCGTTTTCGAAAAAAAACAGACCTTGAAGATTGTTTTGCTTGTACCACGATTTCCAATACATTCTGCATAGCAATTTAAGCAAGTTTCTTTTTCTACAAGATATATTTTTACTCGACGCAAAAAAACTAGTTCCAATATTTTGCACAAACATCGTAACTTATTTTAATCCTGACGTGGCGATATTGCATAATTTGAACCGCACGCGAGTTAATTGCATCAGTAGTGAAATAACCATTGGAAGTTAATGGAGACTTTGTAATAACGAAATTTATATCCAACATTTCGATATAAATTATATACAATTTACGGTACATCGGAATTAATCAAAAGCGGTATTTATAGTCATTGCGGTCAATGCCTGATGATTTATGATGACATATAAAAATCAAGAATTTTGCTAATGCGAAAAAGATAAATAACGTACTCCATGATACTGCAATTAGAAGTAATAAACTTCTCGTGGTCTCACATAAACATTCTACATTTTCGTGTACGGTGTGTGAATATAACATATATTCTATTTATATATTATATATAATTATATATAATATAATTTTATTGTATATAATTATATTACATTACATTACATATAATTATAGTTATATAAATTTTATATATATTGTGTGTGTGTAAAATAAATTATTCTCGGTTTTTCCATTATATAGTAGAACAAAATCTAACCGACGACTATTATTAACGTTGATGAAATAAGAGTATTGGAACTGATATTTTACGATCGTACAGATTGAAATTGCTGCCGGGGAACGGACTTGGTCTTTAAGATTCGCTTTCGTGACGTCGGACTGCCTCAATGTCGAAGGCAAATATCTCGGTGCGAGATACTTGGTGCTTGCATACCGATCGAGGACAAGTCGTGACGCGAATCGTGAACTGCCGACTTAATGACCTTTGTGCGTTCACTCGTGCTTTCACGACAACGACCACGATAACGAGCCCTTTACTCGAAATCGAGTGACCACGGTGAAGGGGACCTCGTTTCGCACCGCAATCGTGCGTTTTTTATCGAAAGAAGAAATAACATTCATATTATAATTGACAAAATTTTATTAAGTCTATTTCAATCTTAAAGATCGTACTAGAGAAATTATCCTTGGGAGGAAATTTTTCTTTAAAATCAATTTTTTATTCAAGTCACGCGAAAATCATCGATTGGAATAGGCACGTCTTTGAATTATGTCTTTTTCCTATGTTTTTCGATGAGCGAAAACTCCGGTTACCGAGTCGAAAGTCTCGGCGACTGAGAAAATTTCGATCGAGTTCCGGTATACGAGGGATGCCTCGCAATCGTGTCGTGTCCTCTCTCTGTATAGAAGAGTTGTCGTTTCCGCTCTGACGATCGCGACTTCCCGACTTTCACGGAAACGGCCGATATCAAGAATTGGCCAATCCGGGATTAATGCGAGTCAGGTATGAAGGATTTTCTTTTCACAGTCGCGATTTATTAACTCTTCTTATACGAGTTCTTGCGAAAAATTAGCTAACCCGAGATTAATAATAAGAGAAGTGTAGTCTCTTATTATTGCTCACGTGATTTATATATAAAGTTCTCGCGATGACGTGAAAAAGTCTCTGATATTAATTAGCTATAAATTGCGATTGGGATAGCTATTTTTAAGAATTGTATCATTTATATTAAAATGTGCGCGATTTCTCTCGGGATTTATTTCAGACAAAATGTCAATTGAAATATTAAATTATGCTTGTAGAGAATATATCTGTATAAATATTCGATCACAAATTATTATTTCTGATTCATTAGTATACGAATGAATAACTAAGAGCACAAACGATTTCTTTATTTTTTCAAAGTATTTTAAAACTCGAAATTTCAATCATGAGCTTTAATATAATCGTCAATATTTAATTCAATTTTATCTCCACTCGTGCTGCTTGACTTTGATGTTACGTGACCGACATATTGCGGTTATTCCCGCAGGTTTGGCGACTGCGGAGCAAAGAGCGCAACAGGGAGATAAATAGGTGCGATTTGCCAGTGTAGAACGTGACATTGATATTCGGGACGCGGAACGCATATGTAATCCAGAACGACGGGGTGGAGGGGTAAGAGAGAGAGAGAGAGAGAGAGAGAGATAATTTAATGAACGTTGCATCGCGTAAGGATGACTTTTGGCTGCTAGTTTATGCATATGACAACCGTCGGGTATTATTCAAAACGCGGAGTCTCATGGTCATGGAACGCTCGTCATTAATATCCATGAGTTAAAACGTATCCGGCTAAAAAGCGTTTTCGACATTGAGCACGTAGAACATAATTTACGACTATCATGTAAGAAAAAAGATCGATTGTACGCGATCAATATACAGCAATTCTTCTTCCACAATTTATTTTTGCGCTCTCGCTATCGATTGAATGGGGAGATACATTATCATGCAAACACATGAAGAGAATAATTCCCTTGGAAAGCGAAACTCGCGTTAATTAGAGAAAGCCGAGATCAAAAATAAAATTAAAATAGAATATTTTGTAAAATCGTTATTTCATTTTAGTATTATTATAATGCAATTTATCATTTCATATTAATTGTGCAATTAATAAATATATATAAATTATAATAACATAATTTAAAAAAAAATCCAAGAAAAGAAATAATCATTTCTTATATTTTTTCTTTACCCGTGTATTTAACTTTATAATTTTTATTTCTTAAATTTCTTACAATTGCGATGTGTGATATAACGCATCTTAAAAATCAGAATTATATTCAATGGAAAAACTATGGGAATACTTGATTATTCTCTCTTTCTCAAGTTTGGAAAAAGATATATATGTATATATTTTTTTGTTGTAATTTATATGACTGTATATATTGTAATTGTATATAATCCGATGTAAGGACAAGTGGACCATATTGCATCCGGTTGTATTTGAAAAGTCGATCGCGTACGACATTTTACCATCACCTTTTAAAATATTTTTATCTAACGTAAGTGGACTGGTGAAGCAATTGCCATACGCAGCGGAGCGCGCATAACACGCGCCATTATAGGCTATACAGAGAGACGAGCCGTGGATCTAAAATTGGTTTCGTCAATATCCGTTGATCCGTTTGTCCGTGCACAACAACGTACAGTGCATGTGCACCGATCGGCGATTCGCGGAACGAGCGGGCGGCTCTACAAGGCGCTCGAGCTACTTGCCGGAGCGTTAATTTTAACAGCATCGCCGATAAGTACTCGGGCACCGATCCGCAATTCCGCGCCAAATCACAAGACACGATATGAGAGAAGCTGAGAGCACCGAAGAGATCGAGATCCCACAGCTCTACGAGTTGTTATAATTTTTTTCATAATTTCAAACTTCCTTTTATGGGAGAAAAAAACTTTTTCCGGTAATATGTTGTATAAGATTGCGGCTCTCTTTATATGTAAGAGAGTACTCACAAAATGTACCAATAAAATAATCAATAAAATAAAATGTTTAATTTAAAATGTACATTAATATCATGCAATGTTTTATGTAAAATTAGTAAAATATTAAAATTTTGAAATTAGAAAAATCCAATATATATTATAATCCATTTACGACATGTTTTAAAAATTGTATAGAAATTGTATAAATTCAAACACAACAACATATATATATTCCATAGAAAGAAATAAAACGCGAAAATAACGGCCGATTAATGGCCATTAAATTGCATTAACATAAAATGTCCTGTTTTTGCCGCATTATTTTTAAATAATGATTTCTCTTCGACCGATTTAGAGTAAACAATATTATTAGAATATTTATCTATACATTTCTGTAATAAGGCGCTTTTTGAATAAAAATTCTATTAAAATAAAATCCAATCAAAATATAAATTGAGAAATGTGACTTTGTCATCTCTCTTTTCTGAAGTTTTCAATTCGTCTCTAATTTTCAATCGCTAATTACTCGACAGCTCGAAAATTGCCTCGACATTTTCGCTGAAGAAGAATCGACTGCAAATCGGCCGAGGGGAATCGGCTGGCGAAAAATAATAAACGAGCAGAAACGGGACAGAGTTCGTATAATCGTGTTATTACGCGATCTTAGCTTCTCCGCGCATCCCGATTGCGACTCGCTCTAAACGCGAGCCGAATCCGTTCGAGGGATCGCGACACGGTGTCTCGCAGTGGAATCATCGAGCGCGAAATTGAAGAGGCTCGTGGCCCCGCCTTAATTCGGGGGCCCCTCGGAGGCACGCAATCTTCGTCGAGAGTCGCGCCGGTTTATTGCCGGCCAAGGCATACGGCGGCGCCTAATCATTATCTCACGGTTTTGCAAGAGAACCTGTGTTATGCAATTTAATGACGATCCTCTTTAATTCCCGCTTCGATTCGTTGCACGCGGGCGCGAATTTCGCATGCGATTTGTGGAAACGGCAAGAATCGCGGGGAAACGTCCAACGGTTTCTCGCGTTTGTAAGGAAAAAAAAAAAGTCAGACAAATTAATCCCTCTGGCGATAGACAATTTCGCGAAATGACGACCCGCCGATATTTCTTCTCGATTCAAACATACGTCTATCTCGCTTATTTTATAACATATAGTACTAATTTGGAAAATAAATATATCGGTTCGATTATTTTTCATCAAGTCTCCGGGGACTTAAATTCGATCAGAGCCGTATTTGTGGAGGAGCAAGGCTCGCACACGGACATATATAATTTATAACCCGAATAAACGATAACGTCAACTTTACTCACCGGAACGAAGAGACTCGTGGACGCTTATTCCAGCGACGATCGCCGGCGATATGATAGACGAGCTGATGATTATGAATGCGATAAAGCGAAGCACTTTTCGAAGAAATCTCGTTCGCCCGTACAAAAGCGGCACTATTCGAAGAAACCGTGTTGAAAGGAACATTCGATTCGCACGCGTCTGAAGTCCGAGCGGTTTGAACGGGGCATCACGTGACCTTTGAAATCGATGACGTCACCAACCGTCTCCCTTGTCGTTTCTCTGAAAATATTGAAAATATATTTCATATAATTTCATATAATCGTAATTATTTCTTGTATTACGCAGGAAAGTTTTACGCGTAAAATAATAAATATCCATCTCACACAATTTGATGTATCTTTTATGTAGGCCCTTTCGATAAAATCGATCGATTTACAAGATTCGCGATTACTTGAACGCTCGCATCACGAGCGAAAGACGCGCGGTTTTGTAAAACAATCTTTCACTAAAGATAATCAAACACTCGACTACGAATAACCTACTTTCGCGACAATATTTAGATATTTTTGCTATTAAACTGTATTTTTGAAACTTGGCTTGGTCTCTCACCTTGGTAAAAGTCTGTAGAAATGTTGCAAAAAGGAGCGATGTATTTCGCCTCTTGAACTCTTCTCGCCATATTTGTTTCCGGCGTATTGTCGATAATGTTTCTCTACCAATGTATCCTGCCGTTCACAGATGTCGCTAGAAAACGGCAGACGTTCTTATCGACAGAAAAACGAAAAGATTCCGAAAATACCGATCTCTCTCACTCTCCGTAATTGCGCTATTCATTCCCGTTAGAAGAATTTCGTATGGCCTTTACGGAGACAATTATATCTGACATTTGACCGGATCGCGTTGCGCCCATATTACGCTCAGATTTAAATCATACGATAAAAAAAAATATTACACGCGCATATCGAGGAAGAGAGAGAGAGAGAGAGAGAAAGATACACGTCAGAATTCGTATATTTTCAATCAAATGTATTTCTCGTAACCTTGCGGACGTAACCTTCAAGCGTGACAGTTTCAGCATCTTTGGCTTACGAGACAATACGGCATTTTTATCACGGCTTTTTCACGGTCGCTAGAACGCGCGAGAGAATGCCAGCGCCAAATTCCATCAGCGTAGCCGTAATATGTTCCAGTAACATGAACAGGAGCATGGAAGCGCACGCTTTCCTAAGGTAAAGCTGCGGTCAATTTATCAGAGCAATGGTTAATCCATTAAAACGATTGGTCCACCGGTATTTCAACCGGGTTGTGATAACACCCTCTCTTTGTGTAGGAAGGGAGAAATTTTTTACTTCCAAGATTATAAAAATATTCACCCCTGAAATATTCCTGTGAATCAAAGAAATCGCAGGCTTTAATGGATTAAGCGAGAAGCTCACTTTTTATGGTAAATATAGAATATTATTTGAGAATGTGATTGTGTATTTCAGCAAAAAGGGATTCAACGTGAAATCATTTGGAACCGGCGATAAGGTCAAACTACCTGGAACTGCACCGGATCGTCCTAATATCTATGACTTTGGTACTTCGTACGAAGAGATCTACAATGATCTATTAATGAAAGACAAACAATAGTATCCTTTGCAAAAAATAAATAAGCCTCTTGATATTTTTTACATATTGTATATAAATTTATGTATTGGTATATTTATATATTGTTATAATACAAATCTACTTTGTTTCTTCCTTCTTATTTTTGTAATTTGTTGCTATTAAACTGTCAATTTAAATTAATCTACTCTAGTACATATGACTTCTTTATTTATGTAATTTATATATATATA
>NW_021848556.1:145746-205318 GCF_003651465.1 Formica exsecta
ATAATATTTTTTCTTTTATATATATAATTCTCTGTAAATAAGAAGCTCTTGTGACTTGAAATAATTATAGTCTATTAAATTGCACCTACACAGATTTTAAACAGTTTGATAATAGTTTTGTTGTCGAAAAAGATTTCATTACAATTACATTCCTTAACAATTAACGCAGTTATACACAGAATGGTTTATTACATATGCTGGATCGGAATCGTAGGATAAAACCTAGACCAGAACGATTTCAATTGTCCAAGGATAAGTTCGACATTCTAATTACATGTGAAGAGCGCGTGTACGATCAAGTAATTGAATGCATGGAATCTAGGACTAAGGAAGATAATCAACCAGCGCATTTAATCAATATCGATATTCAGGATAACCACGAAGAAGCCACAGTAGGATCGTTTCTTATATGCGAGCTAGTGACAGTGGTATTGCCTCTATCATATACTTTCCCATGCATTCGAAAGTTTTCTCTACGATAATATATTTTCGTGTGTTTCAGTTGGCGAATAGCGAAGATTTAGATAATGACATAGACGAATTACTCCACGAATTTGAGTCTAAATTCGCGAGGACAATATTGCACACCGTGCTGTTCTATTGAAAGTCCGTTACCGTTACGAAAATCATCAGAAACCTGGTGTTCTTCGAACCTCAAGCTTAATTGTAAGAGAAATTAAATTATGTGTATAACACTTAAATATATATATACCGCGTATATATTCATCCACCGGCTCATGTGGATTGAATTCTGATTTGAACAGAGGATTCCGCTTGTGCTTCCTACTTAACGAATGATTATTCTCGCGGAATCGTACTGTTAAAGTCGCGATATCCCAGGAATATCGTCAAATTGGCATTATGTTACGATTAATCGGGGTTTGTAGAATAATATCGAAATTTGTAAACATATACAAAATGAAAAGATATTGGCAGTAGGGAGAAAGGAGGACGAGAGAATAAATGAAAGAGTATAAAATATAAAATATTTAATTTCAGCGTATATACAAATATATACACGTACGCATATCGTATACGATTGCACGATTGCATGTGGATTATAAACCTGTGACGTGCATATACGTTTGCATGCCCGTACATAATAGAACAATCGTACAGCTGTTAAGTTTAACATTACAAAGAATAATAGATTCTGGGAAGTGCAGAGACCAGTGTGATACTTTTCGCATTCAATGTTGATCGAGATGAGCGTACAATCTTCGGGCTTTCTCACGTTTATTCTTATTAACATGTTTATTAATTATCTTCCACGGTTTCTTCACTTTGTCAGACTGATCGTCAGTCGATTCTGTTAAACTGACCGTTGATCCTGCGTGCCTGAAAAAAAATAATTGTATCAATTGAATGAATTTTGTATATGAGAATACACACACGACGTTCCAACAATTGTACATATTGTATCTCAATCGCGTGCGAGCCTCATTCGGATATTAGGATTTTGGATTTAGACGCCCCGCATTGATCGATCTTACATAAATTATTACTATTGTCGCAATCTATTATATATACACGAGCGACTTTACAAATAAAACGAACATTTTGACATTACGTTATAGAGTGTTGTAGTACAGGTCCACGGCGTCCCTTCACGTGTACGTTCTGGAAAAACTTCCGATCCAGGTTGTTGACCGTTACTCCGCATCCTTGATTTACGCGAACTGTTCGGGGCGGTATGTGCCTGTTCGCGGACAAATTCCGCCGTCGCGGCGGGAATGCGTGAAAACACTCCTGTTCGAGCATCGGCGGTGCGACACAATACAACAATTTGCCATTAACGAAATCCTTCAAAATGTATCTCGCCGAACGCGGGTTATCTGGCTGACCATTCTGCGTCATGAAACCTCTGTTGTCTGCAACAAAAATAGGATTTATAATAGAAATATATATAATTTTCTTCAATCTTGCGTAGTCTAATGATATTTTCACGAGATTTACAGTGATTACGTACAGCCATGCGCGTTTAAAAGCTCCTCCGCGGTCGGTGCACGACCCGGATCATCTCCTTCTGTTGGAACAGGCAACATGAAGCCATATAGATCCTCCAGAACGTGCTTCGGTATCAACGTAGCCAGTAAAGTAATCGCTGGTACATGGTCCCGCATCTGATCGATCGGCAGTATACCATTCAGGATCATATCCGCTTTCGTGCAAACAAAACTCGGCATTACCAAGCCCGGACAATCGCACAACAACAGATCCTTGTCCAGATACAACGTTTGAAAATGCTTGGTCTTGCCCGGCGTGGCCGACACAGAGACTTTCTTATCCATGAGCAGGGCATTGATGGTGGAACTCTTGCCGACATTTGGATATCCTACCAAGCCGATTGTCGTCACTCCGTTTGTGTATGTTTTATTACCGCTGTAAATCGTTTTAAATAATTTTATAAGATCGTCTCTGTTTAGTAATTTTGACGAATTGATTATTTTCTTCATTTCCGAGTCCGTCGCGGAAATTTTTAAATTCTCCAATTCGCTACATTGTTGAGTTTCCATTTGTTGCTCGCTGTTATCGGCTTTTGTTTCATCAGGTACAGCGCATGTGTCGGGGTCGCCATCCTCCGCGCTTTCGTATTCAGATTCCGACTCGAATTCCGAGTTCGCCGATTCGTCCCCACTGTTCTTACTCTCGTTACCGGAATGATCGCGGTCATCCTTATCAGTTGACCTCGCTTCATCTTCTTCCTCTTCTTGAATCACCTGTCTCTCTGCTGCTAATGTAGCGGAAAAGAAGGCTACCTGTACATTTAGATCTGTAAAATATTTTGCCCACGTCTGTCTCTGTGCGTCTGTTAAGAAATCTGCTTTATTAAGGAGAATCATATTCAATTTGTTGGGATCAATCTCCTTAACGTAACGCTCCAAGTCCTCGCAACGAAAGAGAAGCGGATTGCGCGCGTCTGCAATTTGTACAACCACATCGCTGCGTTCAACCACCCGCCACAATTGTCGCCAGAACTCTAAATTCTTCTCGTAAGGTGTCAACATTAAACCCTCCACTTCTTGTAATGTGGCCAAGTGACGTCGCCACTCTAAAAACGCCTCTTTCTCGCGTGTCTGTAACTCGTGGCTGCTTATAGAACTGTCCCATTTCGGCCTTCTTGGTATCTTGACGGAATCTTTATTTTCTTCCTGCTTTTTTAGTACTGTTTTCATTACATCTTTCGAGAGCAAGCCATGACTGTGAGGATGCACAAATTTAACATTTAATTTTTCCGCGTTGAACTCGGTTCCCGCTAATTCGGCGGTTGACAAGAAATCTTGAAATGAACTTTCCTCTGTAACCGACTGCAAGTTGAGTCGACCCCAATCGTAACCGTCATTGATCTCTGAGGTGTGGAGCTGTAAAAGAAAAAAAAACAACTATAAATAATATAACTATCAATAAACTATTAATAAACTATCTTTTAGTGGCAGATTAAGAGCAGTTTATCAGCGTGTCGCAAGAGAGTTTCCGATAAGAACCGAAAAGATATATAAAACGATAGAATACCAGATTGCATTGTATTGTATGAAACTTCTCTGAGACGTTAAATTCAATGATCTTATTATATTTGCGAACGAAAGACGCACGTGACATACTCGAGGATGAAGAGGTTATAATAAAATCCATTATCTTACCATAGACGATTCACCACTCCTCTTGGTTCTTCTGGATCCGAAACGATCTTTGATCAAGGATTTCCCTAAATTGCTACCTCCTCCTTTGCCCTTTTTACCCATAATTTTCAGATAATGATATTTATCTTACGCAGAAATAACAGCTGATACATAAATGGTTTGTTTTAAAAAACATAACCTCAGCTGGGCAGTAATAGTTCTGTTCGTGTTACTTGCACTTTTTGCACTCAGACACGGCGAGAGCAAAGCATTAGCAATCTATATATATAAGTGATGTAGATACACTACATTACTCTTTCTATATAAGTGAAAATGAGAAAGGATATATATATTTAAGAGTTGGTGAGAAAAAATAAGCTATAAAAAATAAACTTTTAAATACCAGCAAATGAAAAGAGAAAGGAAATTTTGGTTGATATATAGAGTATGAAAAAAAATCAAAACCATGTCTTTCTCTCTTTATCTAATATCGTCTTTCGAATACGAGTTATTAGTAAAAAAATGAAAAAACAATTTATTGACGATTAATAAATAACGCAAGATATTTGTATATATGTATATCCCTTGAAACAATGACATTATACAATTCACCACTTGTCTAACTCAATAACGTAATTCAGAGTAAAATTAAATCTGATTTAAAACACAGATCTCGAGAAGCTAATGATGCGCAATTCTTACATTTACCTCTGTAATAAAAACTCGTTATCGTCGCGGCTCCATTTACTAGCACACATAAATCATTTTCTTCTTTTGAAATTCATCATGATTCCAATATTCGCTGGATTATTAAAATCTTATATCATTATAAGGATCAAAGAAAATCGATACATATACACGCGAAATAAAGATTTATAAAAAAACAAAGAATATTGTATGTTATTTCTTTTTATTAATAATAGATAGACTGTTCCGGCATTCTCTCTCTTTCTCTCTTTCTCTCACATTCCTCGGACAAACAAAAGGACGCGGAATCTCAATCGTACTCATTCGTGCTTCTACCGGGATCACGCGATCAGCATGCATTTGTCGAGCTCCACAAACGCGGAACAGAAATTCCCCTCGCAAGGCAGCTTGTGAACAGTTTCTATCGGAATAATCTATTCGTGTGTTCCATTCGATCCCTCTAATGCATATATTACAATTTTTCGCCTATTTCGAAGAAGGCTGTTCATACATGGCAGATTCGCACCGCACAGTCAATCCGGATCGACTGAATCCGGAATAATTAAAGTCGAAACTGGCGTTTCGTTTACCTTTTTCCCGAGGGGGAAGAAGATTCACTTCAACAAATCGTATTGAGTGCAATCGGCCCAGCGTAGTAATCGTTATCACGCTTTTTCTGGGCGAATCGTAAAAATATACATGTATATAGTCCATTTATATATATATATATACACGAATAGTGTTTTTTTTTCACACGCGCGAATACAAGAATTCGCGATTATTATTCGTGAACGACGGTGTTCGACATGATATATATTTTATACACTGACAATTAATCACCCTTGACGTCTAGGTACGGTGAATGCACAGTTCGCGTAACGTACCACTTTATGTGTCACCAATATAATTGTTCCAAGAAGCCTTTTTAATAATTGTCCCTTCCTCTTCCCCCTCTCGACTGATCGTTATCGCGTCCTCTACCGCGATTGCTGTAGCCGCTCCTGCCCATGTTGTCACCACCGCGGTTCATGCCGCGATTAGGTCCGTTCTTGCCAAAGTTGCCAAAATTAGAGTTGAAATTGTTCAACTGAGCTTGCGGATTTTGGCCGCGAAAATTGGGCCCGAAGCCCGGCCGATCGAAGTTCATGGGACCAGCGTTGGGCCCACGGAAGGCGTTAGGCGGCCCCTGAAAATTGTTGCCAAACGGCGGCGGCGGACCCTGATGATTCGGTCCAAACGGTGGCATCGGACTCGGCCTGAAGTGATTCGGCCCGAAATTACCGTTCGGCGGTGGCCGGAAGCTGGGCCCGAAACCACCGGGCGGCGGCGGTCCGTTGGGCCCGAAGCCCGGATGGTGCATACTGGGATGATGCGGCATCATATGTGGCGGTATCGGGCCGTCCAAACCGGGATGCGGTGGTTTGCCCTGCATCCCGGGATGTTGCGTCATTCCAGGATGTGGCACCAAACTCGGTATCGGTGGCGGCATGTTGGGATTGATATTCTGCATGTTATGGTGATTCGCCTGCAAATGCGGCATGCCGGCCATGTGGCCGTGTATGCTGTTACCCATGCCGCCCGGGCCCATCGCAGCTATGCCGTTATCGCGTTTGTCACCGAAGCTGGCATACGTGCCATCCGGTTTGCGCGGACCGTCGCCCATGCTCTTCTCATCATCGGTCCAGCGACCGCCGTCGCGATCCCGCTCGTCGTACATATCGTCCATGTCCAGCAGCTTTTTAGGCGGGAAACCGATGTTGCGGAAGTCCTTGTCAGCGAAACTGTTGCCACGCGACAATTCGTACTCGTTACGCGAACCGGGTCTACCGAACCTCAGATCCTCGTCGCCGCGACTGCCACTCCTCGCGGAATCACCGTGCGAACCGCCTCTTCTGTGGTCCTCGTCTTGGAAGGAGTTGGCCTCCGCGGCATTGGATTTGCCGAATCTTAAATCTGTATCGCTGGACTGCGAATCTTCCGTAATCGGAATACCGCCGAAAACCGGCTGATGGATCTTGGACGTACGATCGCTAGCTCCGCCATCACTCCAGCCGATTAGCTGATCGAACTTACGCTTGCCGCCGCGATTCAACGTTTTCAACAGCTCAGGATTCTGCGCGAACTTTGAGCTGGGTAAGGGTGGCGGCAGATCTATATCTGGTACTTTGGAATAGTCGATCTCGCCGTCATCTTGCAGGTATTCTTCGGCCTCGTCCACGTTATCCGGTGGACCCACCACGTCTCGTAGCTCCTCTATCTCACCAGAGAATACTAATTTGTTTATGGCTTCGGTTCCTTTACTAATCGCCTCCGCCAATTTCGAATCCGCTAAAAAACACAATTGTATATTAGTAAATCAATAAACGTGTATTTTTTCACTGTATCATCAGTGCGTAAAATGCTTCTTTATACATATTTTTCAAACACACACATACACACTTTATATAATACTCACTTTCCACAGGAATCATTTTCCCGTATAGTATAATGGCGTTGGGCGCGACTTCGTTCAATGGCACAGCGCCCGGCGTAGTCTCTATTAATTGATTAACGAATGCGTTAAGTGCTTCGACCTGCTCCATATCCTCAGCCTCCATTTCATTCCATTGAGCTTGGAAGTTTCGTGGTATCGGTTTGCTGTACGGAACTTTCTTGTTGGCAAACTTCTTGCCCTCGTCCACAGCATGATCGAGGTCTAGACCCGGAATTCCGCTACTCTTGTCCTCGGATTCACTGTCGGCGTTGATTCTGTCCTCCGGTCCCATACCGGGTATCACTGCCGCTTCATCGGCTAAAACAGATGAAAGAGATTAAAATATTTTCGTAAACTGTATATCATATATATAATATTTGAAATATATTGAAATACTTTTTAATAAAATATTTCTAATACCGATTTCATGATCGTCAATGCCAGCCGATCCGGCCGGTAACGTATTGAGATTGTATTTGTCTCTCATCAGGTCTCCCGGTCTGTTGCGCGTCCAAAACTTGGATGTGTGATCGTTGCTGCCGGAACACAGAATATGTCCCAGCGGATGCCAAGCCAACGTCCATACTATGCTATCATGCGCCTGTTCTATCGCTCCTACTTCTTTATCCGCTCTGAAAAAATTCAAGATAAAAATTATACACAAATTTAGCTCCGAGCAATCGAGTGATTACTCTAGCGAAAGCATACGATATGTACCCCACATGCCAGAAGAGTATGGCACCATCGCTACCACCGCTACAGAAGAGACCTTCATGGCTTGGATGCCAAGCGACGCTAGACGCCTCCTTCTTATGACCGCGGAACGTCTGAACTTCTTGGCTAAGATTCCTCAGATCGAACAGTTTTAACAGATGATCTCTCGATGCGGTCACCAACCAGTTACCGTTCTCGTTCCACTTTACATCCATCACGGTCGACTTATGCGCATGCAGAGTCGCCAGGGATTGTCCGGTCTTCGGATCCCACAGTTTCACCGGTTGCTGATTGTCCTTGCTGCCGGAAATGACTAGACTTTTTTGCGGATGCCAATGAACGCATTTAACATCTGCACCATGACCTATGGAGAAAAACATTATATGAAATATACTGAATCGACTTTTTATTTGCTAAAAATAGATCGACATAGAAAAAGAAGAATAAAGACATTATGATTTTAAATCTATCTTTTATCATTTTTCTTATATATAAAAATTCTTTAAAAGGTAGAAAATATATAAAATATTTTTATAATATAAGAGAGATACATTAAAAATAGTAATATATGATAAACTAAAAGATGTAAAATAATAAGTGTACGTTGAAACAAAAACATTTAAGCAATTGAGTAAATGAAAAAAATATGATAAATTCATAGATAAATTACAAGAAAGATTTTTTTACCTCTGAGAATTCGTTCCTCGTGACAGCGAAGAAAATCCCAAATTCTGACAGTTCCGTCATCGCTGCAAGTCGCCAACTTGTGATCCGTTGGACTGAAACTACCCGCCCCAAAAAAAAGAAACAAGTTACATTTGAACAATGCACTATCATATATAATATAAAAAAAAAAATAATTGTGTTAATCTTTTATATTTGCCGATATATCCACGACGTGAAGAGTTATGAATAAACTCGAATAATTGATTACGAGAAACGTTGGAAAAAGGAATTATCAATTTTATCTTACGTACCGAAAAACTCGCAATCAGTTCGAGAGAATAAAATAGTAATTTAATATTCTGAAATGGCTAAGATAATGGAATATAGTTGTTGATTTTACGAATTTTTATTGAAACTCTTATTTTACAGAATTAGAAATAATTCTGTATGACAAAGCAAAAAAAAAAATTAAGAAAGATAAAGTGATTATCGGATACAGTGAAAAAACTACACAGTAAAAAAAAACAAAAAAAAACACGCACACACACATGATACATCTTACGGACACTGTTACAATATAACTTATTAAAGTGATTTTAATAAATTGATTGCTAAAAAGTCAAACATACTGTATATTTATTACCAATTCATTAATATATGTATTATAATTATTACCGCATGCACAATGTCGATATATGTATATATGTGTGTGTGTGTAAATTATTTTTATATATGTATGTATATATATATGGAAGAAGCAAAATAGAAAATTATCAATACTGTTCTTCGAGAACTTTTTTTCGTGAAAAGTTATTTAAATAAATTTTTTTTCTTAGAAATATCTGTGTAGAGAAATGTATTCTAGTATTGCACCGATTTATATTTATTTTTAATTTATATAACTAATATATATCTTGAATATATATTGTGTTATATGGATAATTTGCGAGAAATTAATGACCTTACATAAATGCAAATTAATGCATTGCGTGATATAAATTATATGTATTTTAATATGAAATTTTGGGGGGCGAAAATTTATCTATATAGATAATATTATCTATTAGATAATATTAAATACATATCAAGTTGTTATTTTTCGTAATGGGTCATAGTTGCCGTTTGATGATTCTCCTTGTTTGTTGTTTGCTGATATCGAAAGCATTGTACGCGTGAAGAAGCAGAAAAAAGAAATGCGAGCAAGTGTGTACACACAAGAGCAGTACACATATATAAGTGAACTGTATATTGGCCTGAAATAACTTCGAACGTATGTAAATAGAGAACATATAGCCGAATCTTACGAATGCGCCATCGAGGAATAGACAGAGATCAGTATAATAAAAGGAATGTTTTTTTACATATATAAATATATATATTTTTTTAAATAAACAAAAAACCATCCGCGACAGTCATATCTGGCACTCAAATAAGATCCCATTTTGTGTGTTGGGCAATGCGTGCGAACACAGTTTCATCTTGGTGAAACTGAATATTATCCTTTGATGCCACATGACCACCGAGTGATGTATTAAGAGCAATATTTTTTTTCAAAATTTAACGTTTATTGCACAAAAAAAATGTCCGAAGTGTACATGAATCATGTCATCTTATCATTTGTCTCTGTTACGCTCTCTCTCTCCCTCTCTCGCTCTCTCTCTCTCTTTCGTCTGCGAAAGGGCACAAGTGACACAAAACGAAAGATAAAATATTTTATTTTCATAGCCATGCAATAATAATGTGACGTCTTTATTTAACTTTATTGAAACTTAAACGATATAAAGAAGGAGACACAGGATATTTCATCTTTTATTTATCATTATATAGGAATCTCGACTAGGTATTGCCATATATATATATATATATATATATATATATATATATATATATATATATATATATTTCTCTTTTATTTGTTATTCTAAAGCATACATCTTTGCCGAATAAATAATCTAGCCACATAAACTCCTTAAAACGAGAGCCATAAGGACCTAATAGCACTATATGATAACTTAATTAAAATTTGCGTGCCACTTCTCAATATGCGATAAGCGCATTATCGATACTATATGGACAGAATAATAAATCGAAAGTTAGGTCCCTAAGACTATAGATACAAATCATAAATTATATATCGATACGCGTAATATAATGTACGCAAAAAAATTTACACTGTCCTCTTATGTTATCAATTTTTACATCGCGATAAAAACAATTATTTATTAAGTTCTGCAAAATCTATTGAAAATTTATTCTTAAACCGTTGCACTTAAAAGATATGATTGCTACAGCATAATGGAAATATTTTCTATTATGATTGAAAATAATTTAAAAAAAAAAAGAAGATTGGAGTTTGACTCTTCAGACTTTTATTTTTCCAATTTGAAAATCTTCTCTTAATTCGGCAAAAGATATCGAAACTTCTTTTACGTAGAATCTGATCAAAACGTTCAACACCAGCATTTTTCACGAATATGGTTCATTCCACATGGTTCATGACGCGCGAACGTTATATTTCATATATCTATCCAATGCTAAAGACTTGTTAAAAATCACCTGTGTACCCATACAAGAATCTCTATTACTCTGCCAGAAACGGCACAAAACCAGAAAAGGAATAAGAGAATAAGAGTCACGTCCAATGTCTTAACTACAGCAAGGATGGACGGATCATCGGCAACAGTGGCGCGAGAGACGTAAGGACTAGTGTGGTGGATGGTATACCTGAGACCTCTAATCGCTTCTTTGTGCGCTTGAAACATCTTGACGTTGTTCATGTTGCTCTGCCAATATTTTACGTAGCCTGCATGGTCCCCTGTTACCATCCAGCTCTCATTGTGCGACCATACCATTGTCCTTACCGGGCTGTCGTGTGCCTAAACAGAGAAATTAATTTTTCCTGTCAAAGCGCAAATGACGATATCTCATTAAAAACTTTTTTCTAAAAGTCTATATAAATATAAATTCAAATATATGATTATTTAGCAACACTAAATAAAAAATTATATTCAAGTTATCTCACATATATACAGAAAGATAGTTTTACCACTATATTCAATTTATCTCTACAATAAAATTAAGATTTTCTATATCCTGCAAAATATTCTCAGAGGTGTAGGACCAAAATTGAAAAGTATTTAATCTCTCGTGGAATGTTTTGACATAAAATATATATAAATAATTTACATTTGAAACATATTTAATTTTTACCATGTAACTCCAACAGTTTAAAATCTAATTATATCTAATATGTATATATATATACCTGCAGAATAGTTTCAAAATTGAAAGTAAGGCCATTCCACAGTGTGAATTCCCCACTCGAAGCACCAGTGACAAGACGTCTACCCTCTGGTGTCCAGGCCATACAAAAAATCGGACAACGCATTTTATTGGTAGCCGTTTTTACGAACCTCGTGGTAACTGCATTTATTGGATTGTCAATATAACTTGGCGGAGGGAGTAAATCAGGATAGTATATTACGTCTGGCTGAAGTGCGCGACGATCCCTGTAGTCCCGCTGCCATACGCGATTCTGCGGAAATTCAAAAGTTTATGAGTCTGAGAAAATCATTTTGACAAATTTACGCAACAAAGTATATGCGAATATTTACTTCTAAACTTTTGATGATGGCCGAGTTGTAATCGACAGTCTTTCGCATAACGGATTTCCTAAGCCTTTTTCCATCAAACTCATCTTGCAGAGTATCTTGTCCTCCAGCGACAACTTTTGGAGCATGATAAGGTCTGAATGGCTTGAAGAAACCGCGACTGCCCTCTCTGTGATTCGGATAACGGTGCTGATAGCTACCCGATGTGTTTATCGTAGTTAAGTTTGGTGGCGGCGCTGATAAATTTGGAGCTGTCGGCGGTGGCACAGACATATTGGGTAAGCTTACAGCTGGTGGCGGATTCGCAAACTGAGTAGTTGCAGACATGATGAGAGGATGTGCACGTGCAGGTACAGAATAATTTCAATTAAACTTTTTGTCCAATTTGTACAGACAATAAGAATCAGGCATGTTTTATGCCTGTAATGACATTACGGCATTAAAGTGATAAATCCATTCTTTCAATGAAGCCTGTAAAAGACAAGAAAATTTTTTTTTTATTATTCTAAATATAAAATATACCATCAGTCTTCTATTATTATTGTAATAAAGATTCTATAGCAATAATGTATTTCATAGCCACATGAGGAGCACAACAAATTGCTCATCTTTTATTAATTATATATTCAATTATTGTACTATTTAAAAATTTGCATATAACAATCAAATTAATCAATAAAGCAACACTAATCAAAATTGATATAATTGTACACTATATTTTATTGATAATTTATGATCTCTTCCAATTATTTAAAGTTGCTTCAATATGGTCTTTCTGCTACATTAAAATTGTTCCAATCTAATTTAATCGTCAATTATCATTTATAGCATATAATTTATAAAGAGAAAAAAGATAAACCTACATCAATTTTGTATCATTCTTCGCGAATGAGTCACTATGACTCGATTATAAAAAGAAAAATATATTTTCTTTAACAAAATCTCTCTAAACTCGGTATATTTTTCCGAATTAAAAAATTATTAATCGTATAATCAATTGACATATCGTAGTCAACCAGTAGTCGAGGAAAGCATATACATACACGTCACGATGCTCCACAAAACACGTTGGACTGATGAAGAGTACACAATCCGTACGATGAAGACGTGCGCATGAGATTTCGGAGATTCTCAGTTCCTTATCGATCTCATCGGGGCTCAATGTAATCAAAATCGCCGAGACGAGTAGATCTCAGAAGTTTCTTCTCTTCACGCGACGCGAAATGAGAACGTACACAACCACCAGTTCGGCCGCCACGCTTCCGCGAAACTTTCCGAGACGGCTTCTCGGGCGTCACTCGCGAACCGTTCAGCGTGTTCGATCCCGATCCGGAGAGAGAGGAAGAGCTTACGGTGAGGCGAGACGAGTCAGCGGAGCCAAGAGTCGAAACCAAGCTGGTTCTTCTCCAATTAATAGCGTGTAACAGACGAACTGCGAGAATGTGCGCCCGCCGCGAACGCCATTACTCTCTCTCTCTCTCTCTTCCTCTCTCTCTTGGGCGACGACATCCGTCACTTCGGCCGCCACTTCCGCCGGCGTGACCAAGGTGGGAAACTTGCCACGCGAAAAAGTTCGATGGCGCTCGCTCTCCGAGTCATGTATCGCGCACGTCAGGAATATCTTCACTTTCGGTTTGAACCGAAAACTCCTACAAAATTCTTCTGTTGGATGCACTTGTTTGGATGTTGTCAATTTAATGTACTACATGATCACTAGAGCGCGCGTGACATCAGCCATGATCCTTTCTCGTTGACGCTCAGCTGCGGTTTCGATTACTTATATATTAAAATCGTGTAATTAGTAGCGTGTCGCGTTGATGTGGAGAAATGAAACTATAACCTAACCTGAATCAATCATAGCCGGGGTGTCCACGGTCGGCTTGTCAAATCCGTGACAATTATAATTCAACGCGACGTTATATTTTTGCAATTCACACAATTGTATTCTCGCTTTGAAGAACAAAATAACACTGCGCTTTTAAAAATTTTTGCGTACTTCGAGTGACGAAAGTTTACGCGACTTGAGTTCTCACTTTGAATATATATATTTTGTCGACAAGTGTAAATTTCTAACCTCAAAGGTATAAAGTTTTACAAAAGTAAAATTCTTGTCGATTGTATTGTTATATTCGCTAATTTAATGTCTTAATATTTAATGTTCCTTCCTAATATTTAATCTTTTTTTTTTTCTTTTTAGGCTTGCCGTCTTCATTATTAACCGAGAAAAAAGTGCTGGAAGGATATATATTGCTTCACATTATGACAGAGGAAGGAAAAGGAACTGAGGTAACGCACATGCCACACCATGTGCAGCAAAGATTATGTCAAACCCGATCGCCTTACAGACAAGGAAAAAGATTGACTGCAGTCAAGGTAGCATTGGGGGCTTGTATCCTACTCTAAAATCAAATTTCTATTCTATTTGCCTCATTAGAATTAATATCTCTTGTATTATATTAGATTAAGAAAGTATTTAATTTACCTATTATTAATTATATGTGTATATGTGTGTAATTGCAATAATAATTACTTTGGTTTTAAGAGAACAAATTTTTCAGCTTTACTTTTATGGAAACACACTAAGATTTGTTATTAATACAACATATATACATATACATATATGTTGTAGATATATACATATATATATATATATTTACAACATATTTTATTGTTATTATTATCAACTGGTAGGAAACGTACAATAATTATATTTTTCCAGCAATTTATATATTAACTTCAAGCATGTTATTGAATATTGATTTATGAATATATTATGATAATTTTTAATACTTTAAGCTTTAAATTGTGAAAGAGAATTTCAAGAATATTACATTAATAAATGATTATACGTGTTGTCCGCAATATTTCCTTGACGTAGTAGCTCTGTGTAACAGGTTTATACAATTAACGATGAATCACAGCATTTGCTAATATGTGGAGTACCAAAAGTGCGATTAGGTGAAGAAGTGGGAAAACTTGTTTATCCTTATGGAAATGTGAAAGCAATCCAGTTGGTGACTGAATATCCCTCAGAGGAATTTACAGAAACATATCATGTGCATTATGCACGTATTCAGAGCGCAAGGTATATATTTCTCTGTCAAGGAAACAATGTTTAGCAAACCACTAATATTTTTTATATATTTTTATATATTACATTTAATATATTTTTGAATTATTCTCTGTATAGGGTAGCAAAACGATTGATTGATAACAAAAATTTTTTTGGAGGGGTCCTGCATGTTTTTTACGTTCCTGAGTTAGAAACTCTGGCAGAAACAAAAGCAAAACTTATACAACGCCGTAAAGATGTAGCGATACAGATAAAAAGAAATCTTAAGCAAGACTTAACAAACCCAGCAAAATTTATTCCAAAGTATGTTTTATCAATAATATTACATGTGTATACAGTAAAAATAATATGTAATAATATATGTACAAAGTAAATATTGTGTAAATTTTTTAATCTGATAAATAAGTACATTATTTTAGATATATATGAATATATTACAGCATGCATAGTCTCAAATTAATATTAAATATGTAATTGTAGAGAACAATATCATAGAAAAAAGAAAAATCCTGCTTTGCCCCTCACTGAAGAACGACTCAAATATTGCTATCCTGGAGAAACATTGTCATCTATTTGTAATGGAATACCTCAGAACATAGATCCACGACCTGTGCTTGAACCTCGTTTACCGATAAACTGTAATTTTAATAGCAGCATTGCATCTGGATCAAAATCATTATCAGCACCATATCAACCGACTGAAGCAGTGATGCAGACAGGGATTCAGAGGCCAAACAGAAATCCAAAATTAAACGTGCAAAAAAGGAAAAATTATAAAGGCCAATATGTCGACGATAATGCAAAAGTTAAAATTTTTCGTCCGCGATTGATAGATACCAGAAATATCGCGAAATCAAGTTCCGTTGAGAAAACAAATGTGTTTTGTAACGTAAAGAAAGTAGAGAGCGGAATTACTGTGAAATTATTGGAAACGTCTGATACTGCAAAGAAGAAGATTGTTATAAAAGATCCAAAGTATATATTCCCAATATATTTGCATATAGGATATCTCAAACTTTAACTTTAAAATATAATAAAAATTTAAATTGGCTTCAACTGACATTTTCATACTATAAAATAACATGACAGTACTCTCTTGAGATATTCTATATATTTTGTACATTATAAGTTTTTTGTTCTGTGTATCATCTTAAATCTTATATTATTTTAATCTGGTCTTCAAATGTATTTTCAGTGTAACGCATTTAATACAATCCAGCAAAGATCTTCAATATTCGATTCAAGCGGCGAAATCTCAAATTCGTGCAGCGATGCAGAAACACGACATTTAAATAAACACTTAAACATCTTTTACAAACTGAATTATTTATAAATGTAAATTTGGAATATAGATTTTTATATTTTATAATTATTTATTTATTTCAAAATGAATATATATGACATAAACCCATTACTTGCAATTGTGATAACATTTAAAATAAGTTCAATTTTACTGTTTTCTTCCTATTCTATTTTTTATTCTAAAATAAATTAGAACTGATTTAAATGTCATTTTATCTCTCTCTCACTTAAATAAGAACTGTAGCATTTGGATCCCAATGATGTCCAGTTTTACTCTTTGCATTGTACATCTTATATGGTGGTGTATTCTCTTGTTGTGTAGATACAGTCTTATTTCTTGATAAGTATTGTGGCGAGTTTATTCTTTGTACTTGATCATTATTAGATCGATTGCCAAAAGGTGTCCGATTCTAAAGAAAGAAAACTACTTATTAATATTTATAAACATAACATAACTTTATGCACATGTATCTATATAATTTCATAATATCATAAATTACCTTAAGCATTTCAGTTACAGGCATTTTGTTCTCAGGATTGAAAATCTTTTTTTCATTTAAAGGAACTATAGCATCTATTTTCGTACTCTTCTTTCTTTCTGCAATATTTCCCTTTTTCTGACAATCCCCTTCTGTCTTTATTGGTTTTGGTAAAGTACTAATCATGGCACATTCATCAAACATTATAATTATATCTTCTCTAGGAGCTTTTTTTTGCAATAACTTTTCTACAATGTTTTCCTTCTCCTTCTTACCTGTAATATTTTCCTCTGATGATACTGAATCATGCCATACTTCAATTTTATTGTCATCCTTTATATGCATTGTTTTCATATCATGTTCAATATCTTTGCAATTATCCTTTTTATCTATATCGTCTTTGTTTTTTTCCTTGTCAGTCGCAATTGTCTGTTCGCTTGATATCAATGATTTTTCCTTCTCATTTTTACATTTCGGGTTCTTAATAACTGTAACTTCCTCCTCGCTTTCAATAACACTTGAATCAGAATCAGATTTTTTGGATGTGCAGAGTATATGTGATTCATCCTGTGTCTCCATATCTAACGTTTCCGAGGTTTCCGAAGCTGTATCAGATAACAATTGTATTTTTGGAATATTAAGTGATGTACTGGTTTCTCGATGTGAGTTTGTCGGATCGTAAATATCGGATTCATAACTGCCTTTGCGACTCAAAGTTTCTTTCGATCGCGCCTTTATTAACGCAAGAGACTTCGGCATTAAAATAGGCGTTCTATCGAAGTCTGCAGCTGGAGATCTAGGATCTAATCCTAAAATTGTGTAACGTTCCTTATCAATTGGCGTAATAGATTTTAGACCTTCTACAATATTAATATTTGGCGTTAAATAATCTTGTGCTCCATCCTGTAACAGATATATAGTATGGATAAAAAGTTTTTTACCCTGAAAAGTAATCGGATTTGCTTATAAAATTAACAATTTATACACACAATAGACATGAAAATATTTGCTTTGCATATTAAAAAATTAAATTGCAAATTAATAGTATTATTGGGTATACAAATATAATGTATTATGTAAATATTAAATAACACATACAGATTCTGATCCTTGATCACTATCTATTAATTTTGGTATAGCACATTTTTTCGGTGTTAAAGGTGGCATTACTACATCCATATCAGTTTCAAGATATTTTTTTTTCTGTAAATATTCTGGAATTGCAGTAAGTGCTCTTTTGGTTGCTGTAACTGGGGTGCATTTCACCTATTTAAGTAATGATATATATTAAACTTTTTTGTTAACATTAAAGCTGTATATACATATATAACATAAAAGATTTTCCCTTATTCTATTAGCTAGAAACTTACCTCAATTGGAGTTCTTGAGATTTCTACTGAAATTGAACGTGGATCACACAGCACCCTTTTATTAGGTAATGTTGGTGTGCACATATTGCTATCTTGCGTAACTGCCTGTTGCATAAATATATTATATATATATGTTTTTAGAGCATAAAATTAAATATATAATATTACCTCAATGGGAGTTCTTAAGATTCATGCTGAAACTGAACGTGGATCACACAGCATCTTTTTTTGGGATAACGTTGGTGTACACATACTGCTATCTGTAGCCGCTTGTTGCTTAACACCTTGTAGCTCATTGTTTTCTTTTTGGCTTTCATTAGTGTGAAACAACTTGGTCATGTAATTACCCATTATATATCTAAACAGGTAACCAATACGTTATGAGAAAGTTCTACTTCTCTCTTGCAAGAAAAAAAAAATCAAGTAAACAAGAACAAAGATCCGTTTTATGATATAATAAACAGAAATTGTGTACAATAATAAAATTGATTCACAAAAAAATTTATAAATATGCAAAATTATAAACAAAATATAGTTTCAAATAAATGTTTATGTCTAAATTATACAGAGACGTAATAGACACGTGAGTACAATGACAGAGTACGAATTCAAATGTCTTGGTTTTTGATGATTAAACTTATTTTAAACTTTAATCTTGTGTTCTTAATAATTACTTTCATCTAATGTTATTTATTATTCTATTAAAATAAGCCATATAGCGATACGTACTTATATAAATTGCACAACTCACAGGGAGTAAGACAAAATCGGACGTTTACAAATTTGTAACCAACGGATTTTAAATCGCTGTTTACTTTCAAAATTAAAATGATGATAACGTTTGAATGATGCCAACCGCGATGGAGATGCAAAAATCAAGCGCTGCCAACGTAAAGCATAATAAAATGAACCAATCACGCGCCTAGTAAGAAATTGTACCCAAAATACCCGTAAAATAGCGTCTAACTGACCAATCAGGACAAAAGGAGCAAAGATTCCTTTTATTTGATTGGTCAATTCAATGCTACATAGGATTTCGGAACACAATTTTCGAGTTTGCTTACAACGCCATTGAGAGGCGTTGTTTTCTGGACCATGAGATAAATGATGAATATTTCCGACATGCGATTTTAGATTTCGGATCTCCCATTTTTTGGAGGTTAAAAATATAAGCATTTGTGAATGAAGGATTTTAGAAGATAGAGCTGCCTTCTTCCTTCTCTAATCTAATCTATTTACGTTCTTTGACCCTCCTGAAGGGTCGAGATATTTTTCATTTCCAACCTTTGTATACACATATAGAGGCGCGTAAAGCGAGGATCGGGATCGAAATCGAGCCCACTACTCTGTCACTTTTACGCAGTCGCCTCATCACAATACATACATTTATATTGCTCTAAAAAATTTGTCACAAGGAAATAACGTGGAATTTTATCCACAATTGACGGTAAAACTGCAGAAGAGCATCTGTCATAACATGCTGAAAATTTTCAAGTGTTTTAAATGTGATTCGAGCTTCGATCGTCCTTCCCAATTGGATTATCATTATCGGAGTAAACATCTGGGAGAAAGATCTCACATATGCCAAATATGCGAAAAAGGTTTCTTTCGTAAGGCAGATTTGCGTATGCACTTGAACATTCATCTTGGTACGAATTTTTATATTTGCGAGGTCTGTGGAAGAAAGTTCAATCATATATCGAATCTTATAAGGCACTGTAGAATACATACAGGTAAAGTATCGAATGTCTAATATATAATAAAAATATAGATTTTTTTTACATTGGAATATATATAAAGTAAAAAATAAAATTAATTTGCTCAAGATATACAAGTATGAAAATACGATATCTCTAAGAACTTAGTAATATTTTTATTTATGTCATATGCAGGAATTAAGCCATATGTATGTCCAATTTGTGATAAGCGTTTCACGCAAATTTCTTCACTAGCAAAACACAAACAAATACATATACCAAAGGACTTTATACAGCAGTATTGTAATCCTAGTCTTATTAACAATAAATCAAAAACCAAGGATTGTGCATTGAATAAGAACAAGGTAACAATTCATTATTTTTATTGATTTCATTTCTATTTATATTATCACAGTAAAAAGTTTTAAGTATTGCTATAAAGCAATAATTGATTGTTAAACATCAATGCTGTTGCAAAATCTTGCCAAAGAAGTTTTGATTGTGTTTTCTGTTAAAAAGTCTTAAAATAAAAAGTTATTCCAGTAACATTATATTATCAAAATGTTATAGCTGTAAGAAAACTATGATTAAATTTATAACTTTTCAATGCTGATTAAATATATAACATTTAGATACGTTTGAGATTTATATATTTTCTTATTTTGAATTTTTCAGACAATAAATGATGACATACAAAATAAAAATCATGAGACATTTTGTATAGAACAAAAATGTTTCAACCAGAATACTGCTAGAGTTTCAGATATACAACAAAATGAGATAATTTTCGAGAAACACAACACTGATATTGGAAATAAAGCATGTTTATCCTTGGGGACTGTTGTTCATGTTGCATCTAAGCAGGTAAGTACTTGATACTTTAGATTTAATTATTGTAAAATATGGATAAATACATCTGATATAAATTGTATGAAAAGTTTGAAGGAAGTAATTTAACAGAAAATGAGAGTACAAATTATAATTATTGCAGGACCATTGTGCTGAGATTGAAGAAAGACTTAAATCCATTAACTTACCCATGAATAAAATTGTTGTCTCAAATTCTCCTCGAGATAGAGCATATAATGAACAAATACAATCCAAAGACATAGCTTATCAATTTTCTAAAAACAATTGTACCTTTCTATCTCAAGATAGAGAACCAAATGCTGAATTGGCCATTCATAATGATGAAAATATTTTGAGATTAAATGGCTCAGACACATATACAATCCAAGAAACTTGTAAAGAGAATTCCACAAATGATGTAAAGAATTCATCAAATGTGGAAACAAATCTGCAAATCTGTAATTTCAGTGAAGTTTTAACAAACAAAAAATTTCTACCCAAACATATATGCAAAGAAATTATCAGTGAAAATAGAAAAAGCAATAAATTATTAAATGATGATAATCAATTGTACTTGGAATTTTCTGATTCGGGAATATTGAAATTAAATGAATCGCGGTATTGTCATAACACAGATTTTGTCAACGTAAATGTTAATCATACAGAGAAATCCCAAAATTCTGAAAGTATTGCTGCTAATAACGTATTATACACTCCTGTTGCTAACGATGATCGAAACAATTTATTGCAGCGCAATGAAGAGATTCTCAATAACTTGAATAATGCAGCGTTAAATAATGAAGAACCAACGTTGCGTTTAGTACAGACAGAGACTGGTGAGCAATTTTATGAATATGTAATAAATAATTTAGTGGAAAAAATGCAAAACGTTTCATGCGGAAAGAATTTTGAAAATACAACAGAGGAAACTGCAAATGCTTTCGAAGATTGTGAAAAAATAAATTCAGATTTGAGAGAAAGTAATAAAAAGAATAATCACATAGAACATCAACAAAGTTTGGAAGCTCTTACTATAAATAATGAATTTAATTACGCGCAGCTTGAATCTCATGGGGGGGAAAAGAATTTCTCTGTGCTATGTCATGGCGAACATTTCCAACAAAATTCACAACAGGCCTACAATTTTGAGAATTTGGAATTATTGGAGTCGCATACGGATTTTGACAAATATGTCGAAACAGGCTTTGAAACGTTTGAAAGACTAAATTACGAAAAATTTGAGAGATTTTTAGAATTGGAAGTTGCCGATATCGGTGTAGAATTTTCAACATACAAAGAACCTTCGATGATACGTTTAATCCAAAATGATGGTGAACAGCTATTGGAACTATTGCAGGATTCTCAAATTATCGAACAAGAAAATCAAAATTTCATACAAGCTAATAATCTCAATAAAGACTGTTCAAACGTTTTGCAAGATAGTAATAAAATAATTCATTGTTCCAAAAGTAAATCAGACTTTTTCACATATGTCGAAAATAATATGCCATTAGAAGAAAATATTAATAGCAATCAAGCCATGGAGAATAATGACAGGTGTGTGGACAGTGGTATAGAGCATTTGTATAGAGACATAATTACCAATGAAAGTATAAGTAATGAGAATTGTAGTGGAACATCAGAAGAACCAAAAAAGCTGAAAATCACTTTGAAAAGATTTCATTGCTCCGTATGCAATAAAACATTCTCGACGGCCTACAATTACAAGCAGCATATCGGCATACACTTTACAGATCAACAAAAATTTCATTGTAAGGACTGTGGAATGTCGTTTGCATGGAAATCTACTCTGAACAAGCATATTGTGAACAATCATAGCTTGGATGGGCCGCAAAAGTTCGTTTGCGAGATTTGCCCGAAAGTCTACAGCACTTTGTCACAAGTAAATGTAAGTCATTCAATATATATATAATTCATCATCCTTTTTATCCTATATCATAAAGGTAATTAACAATTTGTTTTACATAGGAGCATGTAAAGAGGGATCATTTAAAGCAACGCGATCATGTTTGCCTGACCTGTGGCAAGACTTTTTTCAAGAGATTTGACCTGAAAATTCACAGTAGAACACATACGAACGAACGTCCGTATGTATGTAACATCTGCAGCAAGAGCTTTCATCATCAGAGCCATTTTATTCGTCACAAGCGCATACATACAGGTATTAAACCATACGCTTGTGTATATTGTCCAAAGAGATTCACGCAAATGAGTTCGTTGAAGATGCACCAACAGAAGCATGAGGTCTGTATGGATTTCACGGATTATCAGATCGATGAGGATGGTCCTATTGCACTGGCGACATTATGAGATAAAGGCAAGTCATTATGAGAGATAAATGTCTCATTTAGATGTAATATTAGCAATAACACAGTATGTATTACAATTTCTATTTTACCATTGTTATAATCTCATGTTGATATTTTTTTAATTAAAACCATGTGAAAAAAATACCTATATTTATTTATTTACATCGAGTGAATTTATAATATAGAGATACATTATATATATACATTCTTGTATATATTAAATTATTTTAGAATCAAGTCGCGGAATCAAGGATTTTTGGTTTCACGAATGGATAAAATAATTTAAAACGGCATAATGTGAAAAAAAAATAGAAATTAAAAATTAAACATAGCTGTATAAATACAATCGAACGATATCACGCGAATCGATATATGCTTTTCTTGAGCAATCGAATCCGATAGCGAGAAGAATATTTGCACATTTGGCATCCCTGCTGTGCGAGGGAAGGTGGGGGAAAGGCATGCCGTTTACGAAAACGACATAGAATGAAATAAAACCGCGACCGGGGCTCGTCGAAAGAGAGGTGTCGTTGTTCCGACCGTGCGGTATTTTAGGCGATATTCGAAACTAAATTCAACTCGACTTTAAAAGCGATCGATCGCGGGCGTATCCGTTGTTGATGGCACTATGATCGATACCGTTCGCACGCATCGCAACGGCCCATGGACGTAAATTTATGATCTCGATGAAGTTGATCTCTCGTTAACGGAGTGACACAAAACAACGATACACTTCTACGGAAGATTTCCGAGTGTTCTCTAGTGATTGTGATCTCCGAGGGAGAGAAAGGTAAAGAGAGTCGCGCATCCCTCGTGATTATTATTATTATCATCGCCGCTAATAAAAACGCGTCTAATATTACGACGTGACTCACACGCACACGCCGTCACGCTCGTGAAACGTGCGAGGATCCTCCGCGTGTCGCGAAATCATCACCGCGATCTTCACACGCGAACGAGTATCGTCCCTTCGGCGATCGCGAGATAAATAACACGCACGCATTCTTCGGGGTATCGTAGTCAGATAGCTATTAACTCTCGTCACCCAGGTAACCTCGCAGATTGCCGACTCAGCGATCCAACAATTGTATGATACACAAATTTAATTGGCGACCCTAACCTCACTTAACTGCGATAACTCGCTCGGTCGCGCTATCTCTCTCTCTCTCTCTCTCTCTTTCTCTATCTCCGTCTCGCTCGTTCTCTCTCTCTTCTCTGTCTCTGTCTCGGGCACGGGGAGATGTCAGTTTAACGCCGACGAGAGAAAAGTCCAGTTACATACGTTGCTCTCGCGACTGCACCCGATTATTTCAATATAGTGCTTAATTAATTCGCTTGATAATTACGTACGTAAGAGCGTTAAGAGCTTAATCATCTCGTCTACGGGATACTCTCGTTACCTTGGTCCCGTGTCCCGTGCCTGTATCAATAACTCGAATCCCTGTACTAATTTTGCGTCTTGCATTTCCATTATTCCACACTTCTTCTCGCACTTCCGCGATATCGTTCCTCGAAACGACAATAGTTTTTTTTTTTTTTTTTATCACGCGTATCGAGTGATGATGCATTGATTTGTAAAAGGCTAATGTGTATTATATTTATATTAATTATATGCGCGTATTAGTATATAATTGTGTTTCTGTGTTTACATAATGATTATATTACAAATATCGCTTTGTTTTTCTCTCTTAAAATGTCTGTTTTGTCGTTTTTTTTTTTCCGCCTTCTGCAGGTCTATTTATTTTTCTACAATATGTACACTCGTCTCACAATTTGACTTCTTATTTTATTGCGATCTTGTATAACGAGATATTGTTTTTGTTAATTTCCGATTCCAACTGTAATTTCTGTGGCAACTATTGACAGATTTAATGGAATTTAAATCGATGATATTAGCATGTTAATATAAAACTCGTAAATGACTCATATGAATTTTTTAGATCAATTATTCAAACACAATATATTTTACACTTTTTTATGCGCTTGTAAGATTTTATGTATAAACAAATCAACTCTTTATAATATAAATACATATATAAAATATAAAAATTATTAAAATATAAATGAAGAAATAAATATTCATAAATGAAGAATATTGCATATTTAAATAAAAAATTGTTAACTTTTGTATTTCAGCAGACAGAGGGATGCCACGTAGCAAGCGTAGAGGACCTTCTAGCACAAATCATACTCCTATTGATATGTCAGTAGCTGGCGCACACGAAGACAGTTTACCTAGGCATCCTTCGAAACGATTAAGACATACCTCTAGGTAGGTTTGAGACTGTGTACCTCTTATATGAAAGTATTAATACTTATTATTATTCATTGAATATATAGAGTTACTTGTATACAATATAATTGCACGTATTGATTGTACACTCGTCTCACAATTTGACTTCTTATTTTATTGCGATCTTGTATAACGAGATATTGTTTTTGTTAATTTCCGATTCCAACTGTAATTTCTGTGGCAACTATTGACAGATTTAATGGAATTTAAATCGATGATATTAGCATGTTAATATAAAACTCGTAAATGACTCATATGAATTTTTTAGATCAATTATTCAAACACAATATATTTTACACTTTTTTATGCGCTTGTAAGATTTTATGTATAAACAAATCAACTCTTTATAATATAAATACATATATAAAATATAAAAATTATTAAAATATAAATGAAGAAATAAATATTCATAAATGAAGAATATTGCATATTTAAATAAAAAATTGTTAACTTTTGTATTTCAGCAGACAGAGGGATGCCACGTAGCAAGCGTAGAGGACCTTCTAGCACAAATCATACTCCTATTGATATGTCAGTAGCTGGCGCACACGAAGACAGTTTACCTAGGCATCCTTCGAAACGATTAAGACATACCTCTAGGTAGGTTTGAGACTGTGTACCTCTTATATGAAAGTATTAATACTTATTATTATTCATTGAATATATAGAGTTACTTGTATACAATATAATTGCACGTATTGATGACATTTTACATAGTCACATTATAAAGATATCGAGAGAAATTATTAATTAAGGATAATATTAAAACATTTCAACTATATTTACAATATTTTACTTATTGTAATATTGTCTTATCATTCTTATATATGTAAATTATATGTAAGAGGCTTGTAAGATGTTTTTTATAATATATGTACAATATTTTTGTACACGCATAGTGCCAGAAGATATACAAAAACTGACGATATATCCAACGCGTCGGCGTTTTCTCAGAAGCGTTGCATCACTTGGTTTAGAGAGTATACCTCGCCAGACGATCCGGATACTCTTGGACCGGAAGGAATGGAGAAATTTTGCGAGGATATCGGTGTAGAACCCGAAAACGTAGTAATGCTCGTTCTTGCATACAGAATGAACGCTCGTCAAATGGGCTTTTTCACTCTGAGCGAATGGCTGAAGGGTTTCTCGGAACTTCAGTGCGATTCTATTAGTAAAGTACAACAAAAGCTCGAGTACCTAAGGAATCAATTAAACGATCCACACACGTTTAAAGGGATTTATAGATATGCTTACGACTTTGCCCGAGTATGTGCGATGTTATTAGAACGCACGCAGATACGCATTATAGATGTGTACAAATGTAATGTAGATACATTTGAATATCATTGTACAGTGTTTCTGATTTGTTTCACTTTAATTTTGCAGGACAAAGATCAACGAAGTATGGACATGGATACCGCAAAAGTAATGCTACAGCTGCTTTTGGGAAAACATTGGCCACTGTTCACACAGTTTGCTCAGTTCCTAGATCAATCCAAGTACAAAGTGATCAATAAGGATCAATGGTGCAACATATTAGAATTTTCACGTACAATCAATCACGATTTATCTAATTATGATTTAGACGGAGCGTGTAAGTGTATACAAGGAAAATGCTTATGCTAATGTTACGAAAGGCGTAAGAAATTATCTTGCATCTTCTGTTGTATAATGTATGATTCTTTTAGGGCCAGTAATGCTCGACGAGTTTGTTGAGTGGTTAAAAATTCAACGAGGCGAGGCATCGTCATCGATAGAAGCAAGAGGCAGCTGAAAGATCTTGTAAGAATAGTCCATTGAAATAAGAACAATTCGTTTCTTTATCATGATATTCTGTTAATAACAAAATTTCCGTTCATAAATCATAATCTCGCAACACTTAAATTATCGTCATTTGTACTAATTTTCTTTTCTTTTCTTTTTTTAAGAGATAATAACGTATTGTAAGTAGCTTAATATGATTTTCAGTATCTCCTATACGGACTCGGCTGAAAATCCTCGTTTAATATCGCTCTCAATTATTTATCACCATTTACAAATTAATCCTCTAGGATTTGTCGCAGAAAAACTCTTGTGATTAAAAATAAAACTATTTTGATAAGAGAGAGAGATTTACTTGTGCAATTTGTAAAA
The DNA here is from genome assembly GCF_003651465.1 of Formica exsecta. NCBI lineage: Eukaryota > Metazoa > Arthropoda > Insecta > Hymenoptera > Formicidae > Formica > Formica exsecta. The sequence goes on from NW_021848556.1 coordinate 173,044, forward strand.
ATAATTTGAGATATCATAAATTTTCAAGGATAAGTAAGTTGAGATAATACAACTTTTTGAAATTGTGTAATATTTAAGACGATGATTGCCATTTGACTTCCAGTGATTGTAGACTGCACATTTTATATCAATGCAGATTATAAAGATTCTTTTCACGTTATTTTTTCAATAAAATTATATATATCATTTAAATAAATCGATAATCGCCATGCTTTTACATGGCTTTCATATTACATGACTTTCACATTCCGTATCATTAAATTAATATCTGTATATTTATAAATATTCACAATTTTTGAACAAATTCTGTTGTTAACTTTCTGTGTACCTGTGTTGCAAATCTTATGTAATACTGACATTTTTTACAAAATTTAGGTATATATAATATTGTCAATCGGAAACATTTAAGAAATACGCGAATATCACTAAGTAGAAATCATTGGTGAAAGAAATAAGACATACATTATGGCACAGGTGCTACTACAACGTTTAGTATTCCTAAAAATGGTACCACAAAATGTCAATATCATGTGCTATTTAGTCAAAATTAAGTATAATTCCTGTAAATGCTAAAATTATGGATGTACATTAGAATAACGAATTCTTATTAAAACACAATAATATTTATTCAATGCAACTATTTCTCGATCTCTACCGATATCACAGTTTATGCTTTATTAATGGGGGGAGGAAGGGACAAAATTTATTAACAAAAAATAGATTTATTTCATAATTATTCACGTACAAAAGTTTCCCTGTTAATACGCGTCTAGATATAAAAATAACATTGTTTTATCCAGTAGTAATAACAATGTATGTATCTAAATCGACTATTATCTCGTTCAATTTCTGTGACCATCTCGTATCTCGAATCTTCAAGACTTAATATTTCGAATCACACACATCGCCAAGAATTTTTGCGAATATTTCGAAACTGAGTATGTGTGTGGTGGTTGTATAAAATAACTATACAAAATATATATTTGTGTTTGATAAAATGGCGCTAACGCGCAACTCACATTTCATGAATTTATGAAATTGACTATTGAATTTATATATGTCAATAAAGTCACCTGTAAATCAATTTAATGAAATGCAAGAAGACACATAGCAATCGACAATATCGATCATGGATTTTCGTTCAATTTTTAATGCCATGTTGGGAATATTTATATATTTCTGAATACTTGAATATTTTTCTTGTACATGTACCTCTATTATAAATAATTGCAATTAGTATCATATTAACAATGCATATAACTTTTGCATTTTTCTCATAGCTTATAAATACAATAAATACAAAATTTTTGGAAAGAAAATATTCATTAAATATTTGTAGATTTACATGTTGCAAGTAAGTTAAAAATGTAAATTATAATTCGTTCCAGTCTGTTGCAATATTACTGCCATCACTGGAGAATGTAATGTATTGGACGATATAATGAGGAGTGAATAAAATACCTTTTCCAATATTTCATTTATCTTTCTTGATTTCTATTCTTGTTTAAATTATGTTGCAATGTCATAGAGATGTATATCAAAAGTATATAAAAAACACAGGGAACCTTATTATTAAAATTCTCAATCTAAATTTAACATAAAACGTTTTTTTTTATATATAATGTACAATTTACAATTATTTACATATTACATATATATATATATATAAATGTTCTCTCTAAGAAAATTGTTAGGTCTAAATAATTTATCTAAATAAAATGGATATTAATAATATATGTTCTATGCACAAATAATTTTTTTAAAAAATATAGAGAGAATATATTTCGAAAATACTCGATGCATTTTATAACACAATTTCGATTAAAATGCTATATATATAATTATAAGAAAAATTGGCACTGTCCTAAAGTAAGGATAGAAATACTGCCGATAGTTAGTAAAAGACATAAATATCTACCTTTGATAGGTATTCTGAATAATTTGGCGCACATCTTCAGAGAAGATGTATATAAAAGTATACTATCGAGATCTTCTCCAGGAGTGGTTTGATACACGAACGGTCGGATACGTATCTCGTGTCCTACGGCTCGGATCATGGAGCAAGCATTCGTTAAGCGCGCAGCCTGAAAGAAAATAACATAGTCAAGAAAAATGATAATGTGATAGTATGTATAGTGGATGCAGTATATCCCACCTGTATAAATGGAGCAATCGATATCAAAATCCATAATACGATATTCATCACATTAACATACGTGATTGGATACATATCATTCGCATCATTGATATAGTATTGAAATAGCCATACAATACCCGCAGTAGCCCATGATAGATTCACTATAGTATAGATGCATACAGCTGGGCCTAATCCGTCATTGAAGTATTTCAACAGTTTCTTGAATTCGTCGATGTCCTGTAAGTCACGCGAACGGAAGAGGAAAGACTTTTTTTCGAGATACAAAAAATATTATTGGTACATATGAATCACAAACCCTCATCCAATCGATGGGTAGTAAGATATGCTGAAGCAACTTTCCACGTAGAAAGTAAAGGTGCGACATCAACAGCTGTCCTTGCAAGCAATAACTTGTTATAATTGTTCCCTGTATCATGTCTTGCCATAAGTTTTTTTTAAAATGGCGCTAACGCGCAACTCACATTTCATGAATTTATGAAATTGACTATTGAATTTATATATGTCAATAAAGTCACCTGTAAATCAATTTAATGAAATGCAAGAAGACACATAGCAATCGACAATATCGATCATGGATTTTCGTTCAATTTTTAATGCCATGTTGGGAATATTTATATATTTCTGAATACTTGAATATTTTTCTTGTACATGTACCTCTATTATAAATAATTGCAATTAGTATCATATTAACAATGCATATAACTTTTGCATTTTTCTCATAGCTTATAAATACAATAAATACAAAATTTTTGGAAAGAAAATATTCATTAAATATTTGTAGATTTACATGTTGCAAGTAAGTTAAAAATGTAAATTATAATTCGTTCCAGTCTGTTGCAATATTACTGCCATCACTGGAGAATGTAATGTATTGGACGATATAATGAGGAGTGAATAAAATACCTTTTCCAATATTTCATTTATCTTTCTTGATTTCTATTCTTGTTTAAATTATGTTGCAATGTCATAGAGATGTATATCAAAAGTATATAAAAAACACAGGGAACCTTATTATTAAAATTCTCAATCTAAATTTAACATAAAACGTTTTTTTTTATATATAATGTACAATTTACAATTATTTACATATTACATATATATATATATATAAATGTTCTCTCTAAGAAAATTGTTAGGTCTAAATAATTTATCTAAATAAAATGGATATTAATAATATATGTTCTATGCACAAATAATTTTTTTAAAAAATATAGAGAGAATATATTTCGAAAATACTCGATGCATTTTATAACACAATTTCGATTAAAATGCTATATATATAATTATAAGAAAAATTGGCACTGTCCTAAAGTAAGGATAGAAATACTGCCGATAGTTAGTAAAAGACATAAATATCTACCTTTGATAGGTATTCTGAATAATTTGGCGCACATCTTCAGAGAAGATGTATATAAAAGTATACTATCGAGATCTTCTCCAGGAGTGGTTTGATACACGAACGGTCGGATACGTATCTCGTGTCCTACGGCTCGGATCATGGAGCAAGCATTCGTTAAGCGCGCAGCCTGAAAGAAAATAACATAGTCAAGAAAAATGATAATGTGATAGTATGTATAGTGGATGCAGTATATCCCACCTGTATAAATGGAGCAATCGATATCAAAATCCATAATACGATATTCATCACATTAACATACGTGATTGGATACATATCATTCGCATCATTGATATAGTATTGAAATAGCCATACAATACCCGCAGTAGCCCATGATAGATTCACTATAGTATAGATGCATACAGCTGGGCCTAATCCGTCATTGAAGTATTTCAACAGTTTCTTGAATTCGTCGATGTCCTGTAAGTCACGCGAACGGAAGAGGAAAGACTTTTTTTCGAGATACAAAAAATATTATTGGTACATATGAATCACAAACCCTCATCCAATCGATGGGTAGTAAGATATGCTGAAGCAACTTTCCACGTAGAAAGTAAAGGTGCGACATCAACAGCTGTCCTTGCAAGCAATAACTTGTTATAATAGTTCCCTGAATCATGTCGTGCCATAAGGTACAAACGACCAACAATACTTTCAGCGTTATCTTCACTTGATATGGACTTGGTACAAAAGATGAAACATAAAAATAACTCAATCTTTTCGAACATTTTTCATTCTATAAGCAGATATTGATGTGTATTAGCAATATAGCTACCTATTCTCCACCCACTGAAACGTTATATTTTCCTTTGCCATCTGAATATTCACAGTAATCAATGCTGTGATCATCCACACTATGCTCAAAGCTATGAACAACCATAATATATGTACAAGACGCTTCTGATTGCCCCGATTTATTGGATTCGAGGAGAGCAGGAACGCTCTCTCCATGAGACTTTGCAGCTGTTCGTTTTCTTTAATGCGAAACAAGTATATCGTGTACAGATATGCGACTAGATGTAATATACTTGGAATCAAGTAGCTGAATATCACATTTCCATAGCAGGATGGCTCTTTTTCATCAATATTTTGCTCTTGCAGTAATATTTTGTAACAGAATCCACGATCTCTCCTGCAAAACGGCAAACATTTCTTTTATTTTAGCATAAACAAATTATTTATTAAAACAAGATAATAATATACTGAGATATAATTACATATATATATATATATAATTTTTTTTTATTGGTATATATATAAAAATTTCTTTAATATTTATATTATATATATAAATTTTTTATTTTTTTGTATATATTATTCTTATGTGTAAAGAGAGAGAAGCATGCGTAAAAAAATAGGATAATAAATGATATTACCTAAAACAGGCCATATATTGTAAAACGTATCCAATACATATAAATACAGTGACTTGAAGAGTATGCAGGTTCGCCAGAATAGAACATTGTAAGGAATGGTCAGAGTCATCACTGCTGGTTGGTCTTAATCCCATTACACTCAACAATCTCAGGTATGGTTTGAGTATTTTGTGTTTACAATAATGAAGTATTGCAGATGTACTGATAAAATTTTCATAATCCTCAGTGATCTCATCCACCTGCTGCGTGCAATGGACAGAGCATTTATTAAAAGTCTCTATGCTGCATATCATAGAATCTAAATCAGATAATGAGACCAAGATATAGAATTTATCGAAAATTATGGTATTGAATTTAACGAAAATAGTAACTTACAGTGCTTTGAAAAGTTGTTGTTATACTTGTTAATATCGAAGGGGCGGAGATCTCCGTACCTTCCTCATGATTCTGCTGAGGTGGATCTTTACCATTTTTGGGCTTACTATTAGATTTTACCTATGAATAATTTCATTATTATTAAAATGTTTTTGTTATAAATTATATATAAAATATAAAAAGAGAAATTTACCTACACACTTTATTTCATTAATTTTAATATCTTAAAAATAACTATATATTAAAAGAGTTCAATTTCAAATATATCGTAAAAGAAGAAGTTGAATAAGCTCTATGAATGTTTATAGTTTCACAGGATATTTTGAAATTATATTTTAACCACAGTTTATAAATACATACAAAATAAATTCATTTATCTTCACATTAAAATAAAAATAAATCCCCGTTATAACTTAATCCCCGTTATAAATTCAGTTGAAAGACTATTAAATCGATATATTGAGAAATGAAAAATTGTATCTTCAGTTATTTTGTAAAGTGGTAATAGAATCTTTCAAAATAATCAACTTTATTTTTTATAAGTTTCTTGATTTGAATATCAGAGTTTTAATCATACGTTCTAATAATAAAATAAAGAAATTAAAAAAAGATAAAATTGATTAATTTGAGTTTTGAGAGGCTCGATTGTAACTACAAGACTATCAGCAATCTATTGTAATATTATTTATTGAAAAATTCTTACTCGCCAATCAAAATAATATAGTTGACAACTTACCAACGCCATTTAAAACTCCTTGATCAAGGAGCACACATTGCTCTTGAAAACTTGGAAAGAAAATATTTGTATCAATAGAGTGTTTGACATGTGGCTCACTCTAGTACATGGATATAAATGATATCAGTTTTCTGATGACATTTCACCTTGGATATCTATGCGTATCACAGCTAACGATAAACAAAAATTATTGCAGTAATATGGTGCATTGAAACAAATAATGAATAGATAAAAATTTTTATATATATATATTTACATTTAGAAAAATTATTTACAACATTTACAAACAAATTTAATAGAAAAGGGCATTTAACATTAGGATTAATTTGTAAACTAATATTTTTTCTTGAAAATACTTCTTGCAGGTCGTAATACGTTGTATTCTTTCCGGTGATGTCTCGTTTCCGCGGATCGTTTTCTCTATATAAGTAAAAAAAAAAAAAAAATTATAAAATAAAAAAAAAATCGAAATTAGAGTGTTTGACATGTGGCTCACTCTAGTACATGGATATAAATGATATCAGTTTTCTGATGACATTTCACCTTGGATATCTATGCGTATCACAGCTAACGATAAACAAAAATTATTGCAGTAATATGGTGCATTGAAACAAATAATGAATAGATAAAAATTTTTATATATATATATTTACATTTAGAAAAATTATTTACAACATTTACAAACAAATTTAATAGAAAAGGGCATTTAACATTAGGATTAATTTGTAAACTAATATTTTTTCTTGAAAATACTTCTTGCAGGTCGTAATACGTTGTATTCTTTCCGGTGATGTCTCGTTTCCGCGGATCGTTTTCTCTATATAAGTAAAAAAAAAAAAAAAATTATAAAATAAAGAATACATCGATATTGTTTTATATATTCTGATTAAATTAAATATTAATAGACGCACCTTTCCAACAACAAAGGTCATCTCTCTGCTACCACGCGAACCGGACACTTTAACGTTATGTGTCTCTTCACTTTCCAATCTCTCACCAAATGTCGCTCTATGGAACATTACAATTTTATATAAGAGTTAAAATAATGCAAACGCTTATAATATATAAAACAAAATAAGATAGCATATTTACTTGTTCTGTTTCTTTTTCTCCAGTCCACCCTCTTGGAACTTTACGTCATGCTTAATTTCGTCTAATTCTGTTTCATTCTTTGTAGTCGCATTATTATCCTCGTCGTCACTCTCTTGCTCCTTCTCTCTTTCATTTTTTCTCATTAATCGATAATTCTTTCGCACTTCTTTAACCCATCCTTTATCATCATCTGAACTATCATCGTCAGGACTATCATGTATAAAGCTTTCATCCGAGCTATTGCCTTTATTAAAAAGGAAAATGGTTCAGTATAGAAAGTTTTTTATATATGAAAAAGAATTTCCTCTCACAAAAAATATAATTTTGAATTTTTTTTACCTTGTGGTTCATCCTCGTCAGGCTTATCTTGTACCTCTTCCTCTTGTACCAATTGCTGCCTTAATTTTTTAGCTTTACTTTTATCAAGTTGAGAAATGACAGGATTTAATAAAGCAAACTCCTCAGAAGTTTTATCAATTTGGAATTCAGGATTACTAAAGAGAGCTTTAAATCGCTCGTCTTTCAGTAGATTAGAAGACGCTTGTTTCTTCTTGTTTTTAATGCTTGTGTTATCCATCAGCTTCAATGCCAATTCTTGATTTACACTTGGTAACTTTTGTACCTGTACATTCCAAAACATGTTATAAAAAAATGCAAATCTTAATATATTATATACTAAATATATAAACTAAGATTAAATTAAATGATACCTGTACTCTGCTGACAGCTTCCTCTTTAATCTTCTCGCGGATTCTCTTTTTCTTATATTCTTCAAATTCAAATGGTTTCATTACATCTCTTGCTTTTCTATACAATCGTATATCTACAAAGTAACCATGCATATAAGCCCTGAGTAAATTAGTGCCTTTCAGATGTGAGAGACCTAATTCATCCAATTCCTTCTCGGTTATAAATTTATAATCATCATAAATAATGTCATAATTCAATTCTTCCAATTCTTCTGTGAGATTGTCGAGGAAACTGCACCAATAAGGAGCAGGGCCAAGACTAGGAATGTAATATATTTGCATCTTTGTAGTTTCATTAGACATCAGAAGCATTCCGGTATTTGGTATAACACATAAATCATTAAAGTTATATTGAGCTTCTATGGAAGTATAATTTTTTCCCTGAAAAAAAATAAAGCACATAATAATTTTATAATGAAATTATATAATTATAATAAATCATGATTTTATGGAATAATTTGAGATTTCAACAAAAACATGAAAACTCGAAGAAACTTCACTTACAGTATCCTTCTCCCATATTTTCACTATAGAACTGTCCATAGAGTAAACAAGATCCATCTTTTGGTGGAACTCTATGCATTTAATTGGCAATTCATACATATGATCTTTAACCAAAAATGGTTTACTAGACCTTATGTCAAATAATAGTACTTGTCCTGTTGATGTGCCAACCCCTAAATTCAAACCTCCTTGAAATTTCAATGCTGTAATAGCAGGAACTGTTTCTAATCTAATAAATTGTATTAATTTGTATTAATTTGGGAGTTGCATTTGAAAAAAAGTAAAATTTTCTATTCTTATGTCTTACTTGTTTTGAGTAATACAGTGTAAGGCACAGTCAAGTACACCCACTCTATTCCTGGCTCTTGGATCCCAAGCTTCAACTTTTCCTTCCTGAGTGCCAACTATGAGTAAGTGATGCAACGGGTTTATTTCACATTTATTTATCGATGTCGCTTCCGTTTCAAACGGTTGCAGAAATTGACCACGTTCAAGGTTTATTCTATATATCTTATTACTGCAAAAAGATATAATCATTTTCTATTGTATTTCACAAAGATATATGCATTTTTAAATATATATATATATATATAAATGTATGTATTTATATTAATAATATATGTATACATATATAAATTTACTTAAATGACAGTTATAGTATAGATATATGCAATCATACAAAGCTTTTGGGGGACTGACCTATCGCCTACAATAAAAGTATCACATGATGGATAATGATATTTCAAATCTCTTCCAAAATTTGGTACCCTGAGCCTATAATATTTCCCATGTGCAGCATGAAATTCCACATGGCGATCGCAGTGCAGAAATATTAACTGGAATAAGATATAATAAAAATAAGCAAACTATTCCAATTATTTAATCATTTTATAAGCATTATTCTAACTGGCAAATTTTTATACAGAGTTAAAAAATCAAAGTACAATTAACTAAGTAAAAAATTAATTTATACAAATTGTTTTATGTAAGACTTTTCTTCACAACATTCGTACTTACTTTACTATAATCATCTGATAATATTTCAAAAGCGACCACCTCAGAATCAAAACACCTCTCGAATTTCAATGCCAGATTATGAACATCAAAACACTTTACACGTGGTTTGTAAATGCCTGTTACTAGGATATGCTGCTCATCTTTTGATATCTTAAGAGATGTGCTTATACCAGGCATGTCAAAGTCTTGGATAAGATCGATACGTCGTCGTATATCTATTAATAATCAATTACAATATTAAATATATTTTGAAAAAAAGTAAAAGCAATTTTTTTTAGTATAAAATTACGAATTGTTATAGTATATTCTTTCTATATATAATATATATTTAAAGTTATTATATATACTTATATATATATAATATGTATACTATATAAAATACTCTAAATATGCATAACTTGATAAATTTTTGTACATTAATTAATAATTCCCTCTTACCGACATTCTTTTTTGATAAACTTCTTCTCTTTCGCTCAGACAACCACTGTAAAACATTAAAATACACAATGAGATTCTATGCTAACCTAAAACGATTTGACGCAAACATGTACATCATAATAATTTTACCTCAGGAAGAGATTTCCCAGCGCTAAGATTGTAAATTTTTATATTATTTGGTGCGGAAACCTGCATCTTAGCCGGGATGCACAAACTCTATTTTGGAAACGTGGGAGCACGTGGGGATTAATTTCAACGCCGCTCGATGAATGCTGATGAACGCACAACGCACAACGCAAGACGATATGAAAACAAACTGCCAACTGCCAAAAGTTCACGCAAAAAACTTCCTAGGAACTCTAGAAATTCTCTATTCGATCACTAATCGGTATGTTCGAAAAACTCATCGTCCAATGAATGTATATTATTCTAAAATTAATATTTTCTATCTTTTGGTTGAAATGAGACTATATATATTGCGCAGAATAAGAATTTTTGGAGGTCTTATTAGAATTATTAAATACATTTTTTTTTTATTAACACGTTATTATATACATTCATATCCTTCCTTAGGAATCTCACCGTTTCTTCTTTTTTTCTAGTTTACTGAGATCCCTAAATATCTCCTTCTTCATCTGCTTTTGCTTCTTCATCTTTTTGGCTTCTTCCTCCGCTACTCGCGCCTGGTACGCCGTTATCCTCTTCGTCATGACCTCCTTTGTCTGCTTCTGCTTCTTCGCGTAATTCGTCCTGATCATCCTCATTAAACGCGCGACGTTCTCTTCGTTGGGCTCGCGTACTACGGCAACTCGGCCTTGTTTAAACTTGGACTTGCGCAAGTGCGGTACGGATTGGAGCTTAGGTTTATCCCTGTACGGAAGTTCCTTTTGCAACTTGCGCGGAATGGACAGCGGTTTAAACACTTTGACGTCCCGTGTAATCGGCGTATACATGGAGTCCGTGTTGGCCACGGCGTGAATGTTTCTCTCTCGCTTCAACTGACCCGTAGTCTTCATTCCTCGCCACTGATTCTTCTCCGCAGGCGGGAGTAACAGCGACGTCACCGAATTGTAGAAACGCGGCACGTCGACCTTATACCATGTCCTGCAAAATACTATGTCGCTTAGCATGATTTTGTCTTCGAACGTAGCGCGGAAGCAGCCCTCCGGTTTAGCAACCGCCTTCTTGATCTGACCGCGAATACCCGAGACTGTCTTGATCCGAGCGCCCTCGAACTTGGCCACCTCGAGCGCGCTATTGAACATATCTTTGATAAACGCGGTCTTGCGATAGATCTTCATGGGTACGCCGGTAAGCTTGAGTTTCTTCACCACCTGCGTGCTCTTGTCCAACTCCACGATCGAACCGGTCGCCGCGATACGGAAACCCGGTTCCTTACTCGCGACGTCCTGTATCGCTAAAATTCCAGTACTTTGCGGAGTGATCGGGCCCCAAAAATGGCTAATGCACGCCACATGCTCCGGTGTGTACTTTAACATTCGATGGCGCAGATTGTCCTCCAGTTTCGAGTAGATTGGCAATGATTGGAATCTACGCCAACCCACAGAGAATATGAGCGGATCGCGACTCTTCAGGATCTTCGAGTACCATCGGTGCTTCTTGATTCGCGCCTGCACGTAGCCGATGTTCTCTTCGCCGTGCAACAGACCGCCGATGATTATTGGATACGTTGGATCCAAATTCGTGATTAACTCGCACGGCACCGCTTCGAGCTCCAAACGTACATACATGCCGGGACGATAACCTTCCAGCTGGACTCTGACATCGTCATCCAGTCCTTCGAACTCGGACTTGTTGATACCTGCTTGTCTTTCCACTTCGGCTTTTAACTCGTCGTAGTATGTTTTCTTTTCCGTATTATCGTACTCCGCGTTAAACTGCTCCTTCAGTTTTCTCTTCTTCTCCAGAAGCTTTTTCTTTTCTTCCGCCTCTTCCGCCGATAGCTCCTTAGGAGTTGAGTCTTCCGCTTTGTGCGTCTCTCCGGTCTCCAGATCCTCAAAGTCACCGTATAGATCCTCGTCGTCCAACTTCAAAAGCTCCTCGGCATCCTCCGATTCCTTCCATTTACCCGTCACGAAATGGTTAATTATTAGCGCTTTGTTCTCCTCTTCCAGCCAATCGCGTGAGCTCTCTGTAGAAAAGAAAACAGACTCTTCTTGATTTTGCAATTCTCGCTCGTGTATCTTCTGATTTTGTTGTTCTTGAACCACTCGGAATATCTCGCCTATATCGTCAGGCTTCTCATTATCTTTCTCCTCTTTCTTCTTTTCCGTCACATTTGCGCTCTTGTCAAATACGCCGTAAACCATCTTCATCAAATTCACATTATTCTGTTGACGATTGACGAACGCTTCTTTCGCTTTCTTAGCTAAATTTCTCTTCCACTTTAACTCGTCCGTGACTTCCTCTTCGCTTTCGTCCATCTCAATGTCATCTTTTTCTCCTCCTTCTTCATCGTCTTTTCCGTTTTCTTCGGATGCATTTTCCTCGAAATCACTAGCCTGATCGTTCATCTCTAATCCCGCGCGCGAGTCTTCATCACTGAGCTCATCAAAACTTTCGTCCTCATTGTTCTGTTTCGAATTTTCCTTAGTTGATTCTAGAAAATTCAATGCTTCTGAAATCTTATTCTTTATCAGTTTGTCTGATTCCTTACTCAGGGAATGATATACATCTGTACTTTTTTTAAAATCATTTTTCTGATCGCCCGTTAATTCAGATTCATCGAGATTGTCATTTTCAATAGTTGCATTAATCGAAGTTTTATTAGAATTATTAAATACATTTTTTTTTTATTAACACGTTATTATATACATTCATATCCTTCCTTAGGAATCTCACCGTTTCTTCTTTTTTTCTAGTTTACTGAGATCCCTAAATATCTCCTTCTTCATCTGCTTTTGCTTCTTCATCTTTTTGGCTTCTTCCTCCGCTACTCGCGCCTGGTACGCCGTTATCCTCTTCGTCATGACCTCCTTTGTCTGCTTCTGCTTCTTCGCGTAATTCGTCCTGATCATCCTCATTAAACGCGCGACGTTCTCTTCGTTGGGCTCGCGTACTACGGCAACTCGGCCTTGTTTAAACTTGGACTTGCGCAAGTGCGGTACGGATTGGAGCTTAGGTTTATCCCTGTACGGAAGTTCCTTTTGCAACTTGCGCGGAATGGACAGCGGTTTAAACACTTTGACGTCCCGTGTAATCGGCGTATACATGGAGTCCGTGTTGGCCACGGCGTGAATGTTTCTCTCTCGCTTCAACTGACCCGTAGTCTTCATTCCTCGCCACTGATTCTTCTCCGCAGGCGGGAGTAACAGCGACGTCACCGAATTGTAGAAACGCGGCACGTCGACCTTATACCATGTCCTGCAAAATACTATGTCGCTTAGCATGATTTTGTCTTCGAACGTAGCGCGGAAGCAGCCCTCCGGTTTAGCAACCGCCTTCTTGATCTGACCGCGAATACCCGAGACTGTCTTGATCCGAGCGCCCTCGAACTTGGCCACCTCGAGCGCGCTATTGAACATATCTTTGATAAACGCGGTCTTGCGATAGATCTTCATGGGTACGCCGGTAAGCTTGAGTTTCTTCACCACCTGCGTGCTCTTGTCCAACTCCACGATCGAACCGGTCGCCGCGATACGGAAACCCGGTTCCTTACTCGCGACGTCCTGTATCGCTAAAATTCCAGTACTTTGCGGAGTGATCGGGCCCCAAAAATGGCTAATGCACGCCACATGCTCCGGTGTGTACTTTAACATTCGATGGCGCAGATTGTCCTCCAGTTTCGAGTAGATTGGCAATGATTGGAATCTACGCCAACCCACAGAGAATATGAGCGGATCGCGACTCTTCAGGATCTTCGAGTACCATCGGTGCTTCTTGATTCGCGCCTGCACGTAGCCGATGTTCTCTTCGCCGTGCAACAGGCCGCCGATGATTATTGGATACGTTGGATCCAAATTCGTGATTAACTCGCACGGCACCGCTTCGAGCTCCAAACGTACATACATGCCGGGACGATAACCTTCCAGCTGGACTCTGACATCGTCATCCAGTCCTTCGAACTCGGACTTGTTGATACCTGCTTGTCTTTCCACTTCGGCTTTTAACTCGTCGTAGTATGTTTTCTTTTCCGTATTATCGTACTCCGCGTTAAACTGCTCCTTCAGTTTTCTCTTCTTCTCCAGAAGCTTTTTCTTTTCTTCCGCCTCTTCCGCCGATAGCTCCTTAGGAGTTGAGTCTTCCGCTTTGTGCGTCTCTCCGGTCTCCAGATCCTCAAAGTCACCGTATAGATCCTCGTCGTCCAACTTCAAAAGCTCCTCGGCATCCTCCGATTCCTTCCATTTACCCGTCACGAAATGGTTAATTATTAGCGCTTTGTTCTCCTCTTCCAGCCAATCGCGTGAGCTCTCTGTAGAAAAGAAAACAGACTCTTCTTGATTTTGCAATTCTCGCTCGTGTATCTTCTGATTTTGTTGTTCTTGAACCACTCGGAATATCTCGCCTATATCGTCAGGCTTCTCATTATCTTTCTCCTCTTTCTTCTTTTCCGTCACATTTGCGCTCTTGTCAAATACGCCGTAAACCATCTTCATCAAATTCACATTATTCTGTTGACGATTGACGAACGCTTCTTTCGCTTTCTTAGCTAAATTTCTCTTCCACTTTAACTCGTCCGTGACTTCCTCTTCGCTTTCGTCCATCTCAATGTCATCTTTTTCTCCTCCTTCTTCATCGTCTTTTCCGTTTTCTTCGGATGCATTTTCCTCGAAATCACTAGCCTGATCGTTCATCTCTAATCCCGCGCGCGAGTCTTCATCACTGAGCTCATCAAAACTTTCGTCCTCATTGTTCTGTTTCGAATTTTCCTTAGTTGATTCTAGAAAATTCAATGCTTCTGAAATCTTATTCTTTATCAGTTTGTCTGATTCCTTACTCAGGGAATGATATACATCTGTACTTTTTTTAAAATCATTTTTCTGATCGCCCGTTAATTCAGATTCATCGAGATTGTCATTTTCAATAGTTGCATTAATCGAAGTTTTCTTCTTTTTCTTCTGTCTCACATTGCCTTCCTCATTACTTTTTCTCTTAACGGCTTTTCCATTTGGTTTTCCCGAAATTTCCTCGTCACTGGATTCATCTTCATCGTCATCTTCATCATTTTCGCTTATTTCATCGTCATCATCGACATCATCGTTGTCATCGTCTTCATTTTCATGTTTCGCCTGATCATTATCGTCATCTTCGTCTTGGACATTCTCAGATCCCGCACCTGCTTCATCATTAAATATTACTTTCCGCCGAATCCTTCCATTATCCATTACTAATTCGCCCGAGTAGGGAGCCATGCTTTCATTCACGTCCTCTGACTTTATCGGCGCGGCATCACTGAACAATTGCAGTTCGCTGTGTTGCAATTTCTGATCAAGCGTCTCCTGCGTATCCATCAGAGCGCCCGCTAATCCTGTATCCTCGTCCTTGTAAGAATGGCTTCCGCCCAATTCCACATACACTGCATCCTTATCATAAACTATACCGCCGACGCCGGAAAACGGGGCATAAATTAGTCGTTCCTTTTCCACTAAAGCTCGCTTCTTTATCTGTTCTGGAAGTGGACAGGGATCCGGTAGAAAATTCACGTCCTTGATTCTCATATCCCCACAACCTGGTATATGAATGGATGTCTCTTTGTTCAAAGGAATTCCTCTGACATACCTAGAAACAAATATCATGAATTATTTTTAAAAATATATGATTAAAATTTTAATATATAAAAATATAGATTACTTTAAAAATATGTTTCAGATACAAGCATAACTTAAAATAAAAAATTCAAATTATTTTTATCCATACCCGTACAGACTAACAGTTCTGTCAACTTTTTGATTCTTTCTAATTAATTCTGGCGATGTCAAGTCTTCTATTCTGTCAGCAAGTATATAGGGATGAGTGGTGCGCCAAGTCAATGGCCTAAATTTTATAACCGATATAAAACGCGCCAAATTCTTTATCTCCGTACGAAGATATTCATCGTGCAGCAATCCAGACAGGTAGAACAATTTGGAACCAGCATACACTTCTGTCCAGAAGCGATGCTTCAGTGTCTTCTTGGTTTTCCTCATTTGTTTCGCATTCTTTATCAAATCCAGGTGAGTGAGAACACCCATTATTCTGGGCATGCCGTGCACCTGACATATATTTAAAAATTCAAATATTTCCATTTCAAATCCAAAGGAGGCATCCACCAGCAAAAGCACCAAGTCTGCCACTTTGGCAATATCGATCATGCTGTTTACATCATTGTTGCATTCCATGAATGTGATTCTTCGTTTCTTGCCGGACACGACAGTGACCGGACCAAGAATATTGGTCAGAGGCTGTCTGACGTAACTCTTAATTAAACATTGAATAACCAGAGATTTTCCCACTTTCGGTGGACCTACCACAGCCACCAAGATCGGTGGCGGCTCTAAGGGTGTTCTATCAACTAAAGGTATGTGCTGTTTCTTTGTTTCGAGATCTTGCTTGCGCCTAAATTTTCTCTCTGCTTTAATCGCGGAGTTAAATGTGAACGCTTTCGGATTCTTCGGTTTATCCGATGTTGTGTCCTGTTCCTTTTTAGCCTTTTTCTTTTCTGCCTTGCGGCCCGCATTGCGATCTCTATGACTCTTATGTTTTACTGTGTCATCGTCCATTGTTTTTCCTTTTTTATAAGACTTGCTTCAAACTCGAAAAAGTTACTTAATACACGTACATCTTAACATTTAATCATCCAATTCAATTTTAGGTTATGTTATTTCAAACACGTGCGGTTAAAAAGTCTTTTAAAGTTGCGTAGACCGTCCCGCCTAGAAAGCTTAAAGCTATGATTATATAAATATAATAGATTGTCAGTGGACTAAAAATTCTATAGCAAAATCAAACTAGAAATGTTTCCAAGTAAAACGGTTTTTTTTTTTTTTTTTTTTTTTTTTTTTTTTTTTTTTTTTTTTTTTTTTTTTTTTTTTTTTTTGACAATTTGCGCGAAACAATGTCACACAATTGGCTATCAATTAGAATAATTTTCGGGACTTAAAAAAAATCTCTATTCGATAGCCAATAAATACAAACGATCGAAATATCGAATAGTAAAATACTTTGACAATTCGATTATCCGAATATCCCTAGAACACAACCATTGGTTATGGAAATATCCGTTAGAGGGCGCGACAGCACAGGCCGTGCGAAGGACGACTCGGCGAGTGACGGCGGATCGTCGAAGGGAGGGGCGGCGGGGATAGAGAGGTGAGGAGGGTGGCAGCACGACCGGCGTTTCAGAGCCGCGTATCGGTAGTCGCGAGACGAGACAGTCGGTGACGGGTTGCGGTCGTCTAGTGTGGCGTAGTGTGAACAGTTTTTCGATCGCCTCCTTCCCCCTTGTGTTCAAAAATGAGCTGGCAGGATTACGTTGATAAGCAGTTGCTCGCGTCGAGATGTGTTACCAAAGCGGCGATTGCCGGACACGATGGCAACGTATGGGCGAAATCCGAGGGCTTCGAAGTGAGTACAATTTCAAAAGAGAATACTCCGACAAACGCGCGCGCGAGAAAGAGGGAGAGAGAGAGAGCGAGTGAATGAGAAATAACTGAAGTGCGAGCGAGAAAGAGAGAGAGAGAATGAGTGACGGGGCGGATAAGAACGCAGGGAGAAGCATCATACAGCCGGTAGCACGCCCCCTCGATAAAAGGGAAAGTGCGCGGAGTAAAGAGAGCCCTCCTCGATCGCGAGTAAAACGCGCTTTGTCGACGCGAGAGAAAGAGACAGAGAAAGCGCGAGGACAATGAAAGAGCGAGAAGGAAGGAGAAAGAAAAAGAGAGAGAGAGAGAGGACAGATGCTCCGGCGAGATCGTCCGCGCGGCTCGCCCGAACCTTCGTTCGAGCTCCCTGTATACGAACCGGTTCGACCGAGCGTCGCGCGGCATGTCGTCCGTCCGTCGGTCGGACTTTCTAACCCCGAAATGCAAGTGCCACGTAGACGTATCCGGCTCGCCAGCCAGCCGGCCGGCCGGTCGCGAGGCGACCGTCGAGTCATCGTCGTCGGCTTCCGCGAGAGTCCGCGGGAGACGACGACGGACGGGGTCGCACGCTCTCGGGGGCGGCGGACATGTTTCGCTCTGACCGGCTAGCTCCATCTTTCTCTCTCTTTCTATCTGTCTATCTATCTATCTATCTATTTATCTCTCTTGCGCTACGATCCCCGGAGGTGCCCGACGAATCGATCGACTCGAGTCAAGTGCACGAGTGCCCTCGTCGACGAGACGATTTCCCCGTCGAAATCGACGACGGCGAGAGCACATGGGGCGTGCGTCGCGTGAGTAAGCCGGCAGAGGATCGATTCGTGTATCGAGCGCCTCGGACAGGGTGTGGCAATAGGTATTCGCTCAAAAATTCCTCCCGCCTTCGGGACGTGCGGCGCTTCGAAAAACCGGTGCCGATGATTTCAGCGACGGGACGACGACGACGACGACGACGACGACGACGATGACGATGATCTTGCGTCACACCTATGGGAGAAACGCGACGAATCTTACGACGAGGAAGCGATCTCCCATCGTTCGGCAAAGAGATGGGCGTTTGTGCGGAGACACGATTTTTCCGAAATGAAGCTTATAACGCACGCTTTCTCGCTCGTTCTCGAAATCTATGCAACGGTTTTTTCGGCGACGATGGCGACGCTTAACATGGCCGCCTTCTATCAACGCGCCGGGCACGTTGCGCTGTCGCATCGCGACGTGGAAATGGTGGTCCATTGTCTGCGATCACGACGTTTCTTAATCGATGACCGAGCACGATCGCGGTCGACGTGTAAGCTTGTAGTATCGGTGAGTCCGCGAGGATTTCCGGGCGAGAACGAGCATCCGCCGGACGGGGCGAATCGAATTTTTAGGTTAGCCTGGCCGACGAGCGTAGGCACGTAGGCGCGAGAGAGGTTGTGCGACCGAGTGGGACTGTGGGATGATCTTTCTTTTTTTTTTTTTTTTTTTTTTTTCTTTTTCTTTCCGCAATCCCCGATGGGTGTTTCGTCACGAGTATCCGGCTCTAATAAAGCTTTCCGGATATTATCGATATTGTATTACCGTCGAGTGTTGACGATACTACTTGTCGTTCGTCATTTTATTTTTTTCGAGCTAAAGTCAAATACTTTAATTAATCTTTTTGTTTGTCACATACGTTTCATTTTACATTACATGCTTTGCTGGTTTTTAGCAATAATAAAAGCGAAACGTCTGATAAATTTATTACCTTTCTTAATCCGCACTTTGATAAGGACAAAGTCGACAATCTTCCTCAAAGAGACATTTTTATCAACGATTATGATTAAAATCGATAGTTGTTATTTAATATTTTTTTAAAATTATTTTCCTAGTAAATTGTTATCTCTGCATATAATATATATATATGCAGAGAGAGTGTAGTCATATTTATAGGACTTTCATAATCCTCCATTTCGTTTCACGCAACTGCAAGTTACTCGATGATTCTTGTCCAAATAAATATTTTCAAGAAAAATCCAGATTCTCTTTGAATTTTCCTTGTACGAAAATGTAAATTAGCTACAATTGCAAGGTGATGTTTCGTGCGTCTTCAAATCATGAGGCTAATAATAACGATGATTACAGGAAAAACACGGCACATTGCGAATCTTAAACCCGTCAATTACCACGTGTGAGAGATATTTTTTCGTCGTTTAGGACGTTTCTCGACTTCACGGTAACCCCGTCTTTCCTAATATTTTGCTCAGACTTCTATCGCGACTCTCTCGTTGTCGCACAATGGTCGACTCTTGAAAAAGGAAAATAAAAAAAAAATAAAAAATATGTTTCTTCTCGTCTCTCTTTCTTCGAATCGCAGTGAAAGCGATTGTGATCGACGCGCCCTCCGCGTTGCACTTTCTGAAACTCGTCGCGAATCCTGTCGGTAAACCTGTCAGCGGGGATAATCATCGCGAAAGACTTCGGCTTCTCGCCAAGTTGGCATTGAAACCGGTTCGGATCTCGATGCCACCGACATGCGGAAGTGATGTCTACGTTCGTGACAATGGATGCAAAACTGGTGGAGATTGTTGAATCGTTGAATGTCGATTGATAGGATTAAGGGAATAGAGGATTAAGAAAAATTCTCTTTGCGACTTCAGAAAGAGAAAGAGGTTAGAGTATATAACAGTAAGAGATTCTTATCTTCCAGACAAAAAATGTGGTTCCTTTATCTTTTTTTTTTCTTTTTATCAAGAGATCGTTCTCGGCATAAAATATTAAAGTTGATTGATATATTTAAGTGATTCTTCCCGAAGCGATTAAATTATGTAGCATTACGGCTAGAAAGAAAAGAAAAAAAGAATTACATCAAAAGCTCGATATTAAATCTAATTTCTTATATAAGAGAGACTATATTTAAAAATTCTCTCTCTCTCTATCTCTCTTTCTCTTTCTAATAGCTATATATTATATAGATTAGATTAGAAACGCGACGGAGAGAATATCAAAACTTTCGTTGAAGAGCAAAAGCAAAACAGAGCAGAGAGAATGGAGTAGCTTTTAGCTGATCGCGGAAACTGTTCCCTCGCAGGACAGTCGTCGATTAGATTAGGATAGGTTAGGAGTGCGGTCACACATGGCTACTCTTACTGAATTCATGGCTAGACGAGAGAGATCGGGAGTTAAGGTCACCGCCAGCTGCAGCCTGTGGCCCCGCGCGCACTTTCCGGTCGCAAAAATGGCGATGCCGGCCGGCAAAATCTCTCGCAGTGCTGTGTCGCGAAACCGGGTGCATCGAGGAGCCCGATTCGGGACAAGGCCTTCGCCGAGATCGGATATATAAATTAGCACTCCTTATAAGACGGAAACGTCAGTGCTGGAATCACTTCTTCGGGTACTTCGAGACGGGCTACGAACGCGAGACACGACCTTATTAATCGAATGGCTCCAATTTTATTTCCTTGAGATTAAATGGAAGAGAACGATCGTGTGCCTTCTTTTCGCGTCTTGAAACTAGTAACGCTCCTAATAACGAAGGATAAAATTTATTATGCAGCAAATTAGAGTCCTTTTATTGTGTGTGTGCAGTTTAAAATATACATATATGTATTATAAAATTTTTTATTCCTTTATATATTTCTATTTTTTATTTCTGTTTATATATATGTATGTATATCTCGTAGTGTGCAGTTTAAAAAAAATATATATTATTTAATATTTAATACATTCTTTGTATCTCAAACATCTCTGAAAATCTGAAGAATTGTGCTCGTAATTTTATCCAAAAGATAAGTTATAATAGTAAAGTTTTACTTTAATTGACGCAAGCGATAAGATTTTATTGCATTCTAGAGTTTATATTCGAAAATTATCGATGAAAAAGATAGAAGAATTAAAAATTGATTATTTTTTCCATAGTTAAAATAAAATCATAGAAGGAACATACCTTGCATTTATCACACGATTAATATGATTCACCGTTGGAGGGTTTCTACAAAGTTACAATTCCTTCCTGATTAGCTCGGTGTTAATTATCGCAATTTATTTTCTCGATTGACGAGAGAGGATCAAGCTGACGAGAGTGTTCGTTAATCCGGCTTGTAAAACCAGTTCAAACCGGATCGACAAACTTTTAACCTTTTAGCTGCGAAAATGTTCTCTTTGAACTTTTGCAACCGTATGATACACAATCTTGATTTATTTTCTATCAATCAGCATAAAATGACATTACTATAGTGTATCAAGCTATTAGCTATCTTGTGTCCTTATACATAAATATATTTTTAAAAGATCTATATATATATATATATATATTTTTTTTTTATATAATTTGTTCATAAAATATTATATTTTATGTAATCTTATCGTTTAAGAAAAAATTTACGGGCTTAATCTCGACGTTTGTACTTGAAGGATTAAACCAGAATATGAAGCATTAGCTTCGACCGAATGATTCATCGCTCTCAGGGCCGTACCACACCGGAAGGTGGGCCCGTGTCACCCATCTCGGGGTCTTATCATGACTCACACGCCTGGTTTAGCATTCTCAAACCGTCTCAAATCGATATGCCAGAGGGGACACTATTCTCGTCTGGCCCGACGAGAATATCTCCCAAGTCCGGACGCTGCTAAATATAAGTAGCGCAAAACGAGTCGCGGAATTTTGTTTAGCGTCTTCGCGATCATACAGTTGTTGCAGAGACAGCTTGTCGAAGTTCGATGACTCCGAGTTAATTGTTCTCGAACGATGCGTTTCGATCGCGCAATCAGATGCGAATGTTCAAGTGAACTTCTCTCTATGCACGATTATAAATATTATTATTCTCTTCCCACGCTTCGTACGCTTGAAGCGAGTTTAGAGTCTCCTCTTTCGAGATACAATTTTTTATTCGTCATACATTTTGGAAAATTAATAAAAGGATGACTTTAAACTTTATTCTGCAATAATGATATTTAATATCAAGCGAAATTATAACAAAATTCTGAAAAAAGAAGATGTTTGATTTATAAAAACTTTTTTAGCAGTTTTAGGTTTACGTCTATGCTTTTCATCTATGCTTTTTTTTGACATCTTTTGTGATTTTTCGAAAATATAGTAAGCGAGCGAAATAATTAAATATGCACGAACGGCATTGTCATCACCGAGACGATGCGAGAAACAAGCTAGAGTTAAACAGAAAGCGGACATTATTTTCCCGCCAACGCGCAACAGGATAAGATATTCTTGATGGTGTGGCGTACTTTATCGGCTCGCTGATAAACGTGGGACGAGCTTTTTTCCGTTATCGATACGCAAGCCAAGGAAAAACGTAATCATATAGTTCTGACTCATAAACGTTACGCCGAGCGGATGATAATACGTGACATTAAGAAGCAATTAAATACACTTTGCAGATTCGTGTATTGCGATTATGTATATTAGGATAAGAAAATTAAAGAAGACACTAAAAAGATTTTTTTTTTTTTTTCATATACCACACATTAAAATAGTGAATCTTAGCGAGGATAACGAGAGATAAATCTTTTCTACGTATCGTGAGCGGAAAATGCAAAAGTTAAACGTTCTTTCTCTCGATTAATTATTTCTACGTCAAGTTATACAAAATCCATTCCTCAACGAAAAAAGCTTGTCGTATCTATTTTAATTATTAAATAATCTTAAATATAGAGAGAGCTTAGCGATAAATCAATATTTCGCTGAAGTAAGTTCCGTTACGTGAAATTGATCAAAGAATAAAGCACTGTTATTTATCGAGGTAGAGAAAACAACTTCGACAGAATTTTGTCAAAAAGATCCGATTTTCGCGAAGCGTATTTTGAACTTTACCGGAACGTATTTAATGTGACGTTTCGGCGGAAATAGCATGCGAGGGACAACAAAGCAAGCCTCGGGCGTGAGCATGAGCGTGAGAAAGAAGACGACGGTCTGCCGTACAAAGACGTTCGTAATCGGATGCACTTATAGTTCAAGGCCGTCTTAGATCATCCCGGATTAACTGCAACGCGCCGTGGACATTTAGGCGTGCATCGATCCACTTTCACGGACGCTATCCGTCTACGTCACTCTTTATGGAGAGAATAGCTCTCTCTTACAACGTCTCGTGAAGAATAGCTAGCTCTTCGCGCGCTCTTTAGAAGGAAGAAAAAGGAGACGCTTATTTACATCAGAATTTATCGAGTTTTCCTCCGTGTTGAAAAGAAATCCATTTTCTAAATTCATCAAAGAAATCCGTGACTGAAGAATCGACGGAGGAAAAAGTTCGAGGGCCATCGAGCCATTTCACATCGTGTCGCTTTTGCTTTTGCGAAATGAGAGAAACTCGTTAAGACTGTAGATGTGTCAGCTTCGACAAGGCTCGTCGTTATCAAGCCTTATGTAACTATTCTCGATTGCAGTAGTATACGATCGATTCGCTGACATGAATTATGTGACTCTTATCGTTCATTATCTCTCGTCCATGTCAGCCTATCCGTCAGATACAAAAGGTTAAAGGAGTAATTGACTTTGAGACACTTGACTTTGAAATCTGTGATCTTTTCTCGGAGATCTGTCACGTGTATATATTTCCAAGATATCCCTCCCGGGAACATCGCGATGTTTTTTTTTTAAGTCTTCCTTTATCGCATCTATCGCCAGCAATAGAGGAACAAATTCTTTTTTCATCACATTCTTAGAATTTGCAGATGATTTCTTCGTAATATGAAAAAAATATCATTATTGCATTGGAGTTTAATGTTTCATATTAATTATTTCGACGATGTAATTTTAAATTTTATCCACAGGTAGCAATAACATTAAAATATAAAATAGTAACTTCAAAAATACGATATGATCGTTTCTTTATCCGCGAGCCATGAAATGATATATTAACTGCCCCAACTTCAACATATTTCACAATAACATGAATCATCTTATATTTTCAAGTTATTTATAATCAGAATTGTTTTATACTACCGTGGAAAAAAACTCTACATTGTTTCCAAGTAGCCGGGACGTCAAGCACAACTCTCTGGCGTGATGACATTATTAACAATAATTTCATGAGCACAAACGATTATGATAATTTAACGATAAATAATTACGGGACGTTTCTATTTGCTCATGCGCACATTAATAATCCTGTATCAGATTTAGAAAAAAAAGGGCAGAAGGTGTCAACAATGTTTGCTATGCTTTTTCACACGCATAAAAAATAGATTAGCATGTGGATTTCGCGGAATTCATTTGACATGCTGT
Source organism: Formica exsecta (assembly GCF_003651465.1). Lineage (NCBI taxonomy): Eukaryota > Metazoa > Arthropoda > Insecta > Hymenoptera > Formicidae > Formica > Formica exsecta. Next base: position 197,660 of record NW_021848556.1, read on the forward strand.
GTCTCTCAAGTAATATCGCAAGTACAACTCGATAGCGAACTTAAAACTTTTCGCAGAAATAAATTTTCGATAGGAAACGTCGCACGGAAGGGAAGGGGGGGGGGAGAGATGATGCTGGTTTGGCAACTAATTCTGCTCTTATGAAAATTCCAGTGACGTTATCTGTGCATCGACGATATTGCATCTTTCATACATAAGTTTGATCCTCGGATAATCTTGAGATACCTCAGATCGCGGACTCGATAATTGCGGCTGGGTATGTTATCGATTGCTCGAGATACACGAGATTGTTCCATCAAAGAGATGTATTTCCGCGTAATTAACATTCTTGTATTATTACTTAAATTTTTTCCTTAAAATTTAATCAGTCCCAAAATAATTTCGCAATTATTTAAAAGTCTCAGTGAGAATCGAAATGCAGAATGAAAAACAAAATAATTATATCCCTCGAATTAATCTCAAAAGAACGAATCCATAATGCGATATTTAAATCTTTATTATATTTCTGATGTATCTAATTTTAAAAATAATTTTTTAAGTCCTTTAATCATGGGAATGAGGTGGAAACGATTCGATTTATATTGGATCATAAAGAAGCATTCTTCGATAGACAATGCGCGCAGATGCTTATTTATACATTTGCAAGGTTCGGGAACATCTGTGCGAGAATAAAATAGAGAAATAGACAGAATGTAGTATTTCTAAATACCTAGGTTCCAACACAGATTCACTCTTGTATGTGTGTATTCAGCATGAATGACGGGAGACGATCGTTTGTTTGCAGATTGCCACAAGTACCGGTGTGCTCGTTCTCGCGTAATCAAGAGTCAACATCACGGTTCGCAGTGATATAATAATAGATAATGTCGCAAGCGCGCGTGATGTGCGCGTATTTTACTAATAAATGAAAGCCGCAAAGGATAGCTGCTCCCGTTATTCTCCCTCTCTCTCTTTCTCTCTCAATTCATTCATTTTCTTCGTTGAGGAATTTTTCATTGACAGTTTTTTTCTGTGGAAAGAATAATATTAAAAGAATAAATTTTCATTTTTTATGAATATTATTTTTAAATTAACTTTTATATAAAAGAATAATTTTTATATATTAATTTTGTGTGTATAACAGCATAAGATTTTTATGATTAATTTTGAGAAATAATAGATTTTTATTCGAAAAGTGCGTGTCTTGTTTTTAAATTAAAGAATCTTTATTCTAAATTTAACGAATGTCTAAACCAAAGTCTTGTAACGTACGTCCTATAATCTCGTATAATAATAATATAATATTCTCTTATATGACGTGGATGGTCGTAGCTCCCGGGATTTACATTCCTCTGAAAAGCTTAAACGCGTTATTACGTTGTCACTGCGCCATCACTGATAATATAAGAGGCTTTTCTCTCTATTTTCAGGTAAGTAAAGAAGAGCTCGCGAAATTAGTGCAGAGCTTCGAGGAGCAGGACATCCTGACGTCGTCGGGCGTTACCTTAGCCGGCAGCAGGTATATCTACCTATCAGGCACGGACCGTGTGATAAGGGCAAAACTTGGCAAAATCGGCGTACACTGCATGAAGACGACGCAGGCCGTAGTTGTCTCCCTATACGAGGACCCCATACAGCCTCAACAGGCCGCATCTGTCGTTGAAAAACTGGGCGAGTACCTCGTGTCCTGCGGCTATTAGGTCAGTATGATAATAAAGAGACATTTTAATCCTCGAAATAAATCGTCGCGATCGCGATTTCGTTATCTTATCGCGAGAAATCCGGGAAATATTTCGTTTCGAAAATATGTATTTTAAATTTGTACAGAGATTCTTACTTTCGCGCAGATATAGGTAGCGGAGATATTTTAATCTACCTCCTTTATAAATTCGCGCTCGAGGGATCTTTCCAATCTCGCTTACGAACAAAAGTTTTCGATCCTGTATTCGCTGCGTCTGCCTGATGATGAAATTTAATTAACTTTACAAATACGTGAAAGAATCTGCGTTATTATAGAAAGTACTAAGATATTTAAACAGGTCAACGATACCACGAATATTCTTAGCAAATTAATAAAGTATTATTATTATTTTCAAGAGAATTATTATCTTCTATATTCAAATATTATATTTATATTATTATTTTATATCAGAGTATTATATATTATACAAAATTTGTATAAAAATTTCGGATCGAGTAAAATTCATTCTTCATCGAAATTGTTCGATTTCCGATCATTCAGCGCGATATATTTTAATACTGCCAAATATTTTTTAATTCGGCTCCTATCGTCAGGATTCATCAGACTCGTGGCGGTAAAATTTTACGAAATGCTCTTCATTTTATCAAATGTTTCTTCGTAGAACGAGTTAGACAAGGTCTCACGGTATGAGCTGTCTTGCCTGAATTGTACATGCACATCTCTCGCTCAGACACCGTCACTAAACGTATCCGCGTGCGAAATCGGGTGCCGGTCCGCGTCGCTGATTAACGCGACGTTTATTCACGACTCCCCCTCGCATCGATTTAACCGACGAGTTTCCCTGCCGCAGCCGCTCGTCGTGTATTACGGGCTTATCATTATCGGCTTGTCACTCAATAGCGCATCCCGCGACATACTCGCGAGGAGAGAGACGCTCCTATTGTGCGCTCCGTTGCGTTTTCGCGCGTCTGTCAAGCATAACTGTGGAAAACATTCTCTCCTCCTCCATCGGGTCGTTGCTTCGCACTCGTCTACGTTCCTGTAATTCGCGTAAATTGTAATCGACAACGCGCATTTATTCGAAAAGAGAGTACTCCCGAACGACTAGACTTGAATTTTCTAGAGTCTGTCGCTTTATCGAAAGTTTTACCCTTTAGGTAAACTTATCCGAGCTTTTATCGACTTCTTTATATAATGACTCGAGCATTCTCACGATTATAAACATTGATCAAGAGTCTATATAAATCTAATATTTTTATCATAATAGAGCTATATAATATAATTATTATAGTATATATCCAGTACAATTGATTAATATGTTATACACACGATATATTTTTACATGTTATCATATCTGTCTACATGCAAAATGTTCGAATTTTAACACAGCCTGCATATGTAGGGCGAAAAATTATATATATAAAACAGTATAAAAAATCGATTTTACCCGGTTATTTCTCGTGACGGGATTCAACATACGATTGCACTTTGTGAGCGCTTTGTCAGCATAGATTACTCGCGCCCCTGATACTCCAGTATCGCAAATTCGAATACAAGCCGGTTGTGTGCATACATGCTTCGCTTGTGTACGCGAACAAATATCCGTATATCGCATTCCGATAATCGAACGATGAACGACCAACAGCGTTACTCGAAACGGAGGAAATAACGCGCCTATTAATGAGACGTGTATAACGGAATTTAAATAATTTAAATGATAATTTAAATTGTTGATAATGAGATTAGAAATAATTTAGAAAGTCGTTTGCAATATTTTCCGGAAATTACCAAAATATGAGCGGCATTTTCCGACGTTAAATATCTGGCTAGTTAGTCTTATATCTTGTAGTAAGTTGAATAATTATTGAATCTTTCATACAATATTCGTAGAAAAATGAAATCGAGCTCTTCTGTGAGAGTATGACGAGGCGAATTTTCCACGTCATCGTCCATTCGTCGCGAGACGTTCGAGCGACGAACAAATGATCTTGGTGACACGGCGGTGTTCGAGAACGCTCGGTTTTCAGGCGACACGACGCACAGCTCTGCGTGACTCACGCGGATAATTCTCGGCGAACGTTTTAGCTTGATATCAGCTTGCCGCGATGACTAATCACGCTGCACTTGCGTATTCGTATCAGTCGCGACATGATAAATATTTTCTCTCTTTTTTCACGAAGAACGCGAAGAATGTCGCTTCTATTCGCGAATAAATAATTATTCGCGTTAAAATCGCATCTAAAAAAAAAAAGAAAATATGGATTAAATTCCGATGTAAAAATTCTCCGATTGTCACTGTAAAGGAGAAAGTGGGATACCGATTGTATCTTTGTAAAGCTAAACGTTAGATTCCACGTGTCGCGACTACCGCGTGTTTATCTTATCAATTCCATTACACTCCGATGATATAAATTAAATGGACTGTCTCTTGCGGCTTTGAACTGTACATTTTTTTTTTCCTGATCAATATAAGCCGCGAGATTAAAGTTCTAATCTTCCCATTTTTATATCTAATCTCGCGATTAATTAAATAATATTACGCGATCACGTCCGCAACCGACTAACCCGCACTCTAATCCTGCTTTCTGTTGCAGTAACCTCTGGGACCCAACACAAATATCTAATATTAATAATAAACGATATCGGTCGATTATTTTAATGAACAGCGAATGGAATGCGCCATGCCGCGCGAGTCGCGCCGGAACTGCCGCAAGCCCTGCCGCGCGACAACCCACGAATGAAGAACAGCAACAACAGCAACAACACACAGAGCGACGACAGTAGTAACCACTATCATTACTGCTCCAGTCATCAATCTCTTCTCTTCGATTTCTGTTTCTTTTTTTTTTCCCCTTTTTTTTTCCACCCTTTGGAGTTGACGCGCAGAGAACGGGAAGAAAGAGGCACGCGCGCGAATCTACGCATGCACCATACGTAAACAACGAGATGCACCCTTCTTCCCTTTCCCCTCTCCTTTCTTTTACGCAATCTGACATTCTTGCGGCCTCCTTTTAATCCTTTTCGGAGCTCTTCTCTCACAAACGACAAAACACGTATACGTACTTAAGCATCTACAGTTAAGATCCTCGTAGGCGCGTGTACTCGGTGGTGCGTGACAAGCGCGAACGTCGAAAAACGTATCGGCACGTATGATCGTTATGCCGATATCCCGATATCATTGTGCCACACACCTGCTCTCTATGCTCGCAAACTCCGCGAACGAACGGCTGTGACGATGCGCGAGATCGCATATCCGAGATGACGGATGAAAATCGATAGCGCAACGATCAATACCGGAATGCCGATACCGTACGGTGATAGAATGATATTGTGCATCACGCGTGATGACATCGACGTCGCGGGATTCGATTGTGTAGGATTTGCGAGCGATCCGCGCGCGTGCTATTCTCGAAAGAGCGCGATAAATTGCGACAAACGCGCGTGACGAATTCTTCGCGATCTTTTCTCACAACATCTGATCGAGTGTCTTTTTCCCATCGGAAAAATAAAAGCATGAAACGCGATGGATTGTGAAGCGCGCGTCGCAATTTGTCGCGCGACGAAAGCGACCAGCAGCGAGGCTCTTTGGACGCGAGACGTCGCATCTTCCACTTTTCGTTCAGCTTTTTCTTCGGAGGGGAAGCGCGGTCGTTTCCGCGCGAGAAATTTGGCTGTCCTCGTTTCGAGGACACGTGTCCGCGGGTCACGCGTATGCGGCGTACGCGGAAGCGATCTCTTCTTGTATCATACACTCAACACACCCGCTTCGTTCACGCACCCAGCTTCACGCGCGCACAAAGTACATCGACGATCGATTGACGAATATCAAAGAGAGAGAGAGAGAGAGAGAGAGAGAGAGAGAGAGAAAACGTGAAAGAGAGATGGAGAATAAGAGAGTGGAAAAGAGAGAAAGAGCGCGACACGTCGAACTTTTGTGACCGCTTACGCGGTGTTTCGCTGACGAAAAAAAAAAAAAAAACAATACACACACATATACACGTATGAATTAAATATAAGAAGTAATGATAATAAATAATAATAAACTATTGTGTGTTAGGCTTACAATCTTTTTCGTAGGGCACGAAAGGGTGAGCGCGCGGGCGAGAGTATGAAAGAGAGAGAGAGAGAGAATAAAAGGTATAGCGAGTATTAGGGAAATTTGGTAAGGTTGAGAAAGAGAGGAAGAGAAAAAGAGAGAGCAAGTATGAGGAACGTTTGGGATGAGAGCGAGGGAGAGAAAGGGATAGTGCGAATGGGAGATGCAGAGTGAGAGATAAAAAGAATGATCGATGATCGGAAAAATCGATGGAAAAGGAATTGATTTTGAAATCGACTGCGCGAGCCGAAGAAGATGAGAAGAGAAAAAGAGAGAGAGAGAGGAAGAGGTGAATGAGAGAGAGCGAGAGGTAGAGAGAAAGAGAGAGAGAGAGAGTGAGAAGAGAGCAAATGCGAAAGTATAATGATGGCGATAACGATGGCGGCGGCGATAATAACATGATGATGATAAAACGATGACAATGCGGGCGAGCATGCGGCAGCGGGTGATACGGCACGGATTGGCCGCAATCCTGGCCGCCTCCCCCATCCCCCCAAGAATTGATACGGTCCTTTTAGCTATTTACTGTCTTTATTATTGCTATGTGTAAGAAGAATAAAACAAAATGGCGAACGATGTGTCATAAACTGCTGAGATTTTTATCGATGAAAAGGTGAGAGAGAGAGAGAGAGAGAGAGAATAAGAGAGAAAGAGAGAGAGAAAGTCGCATAAAAAAAAAAAAAACACATTCACACCGACATTTATAAACACATTTACACGCACATGTACAGCCACATTTACGCGTGCATGCGAGAATAGTGTTTTACACAGCAGATGCATTCGCAGGTATATCGAGCTATAGCGAGATTTCTCGAAAAGGTCCAGCAAACGAGCCTAATAAAGATTACCTTTAGTGTCAGCTTTCGAGAAGTTCGAGCAGAAGGGGGAGGGGGGGATAACGGCGTAATAAGAGGATAAATTTTTTTCTCGATTAGTTTATATTTCGGTTATAAAGACGTCTCTAATCTAGTTTCAATCATTAATATGCATTTATACATGAGAACGCCGAAATTAATATTTCGTTATTAATGTTTCGCAATTATTAAATATTTTTTTATTTCACTCTGTTTTTTAATATAAAATATATTTTATATACTCCTTTCTCTCCGACCAACTCTTTACCATTCCGTCAACAGAAGATGTACGATAGGATATATCGCCGGAAGCCTCCGTCCGACTCCCTTCGTACGTCTCTACGTCGGATAACGAGTTCATTATCATTTGCACGCGAGGATCGGTCCTGATCAGTGTTTTTATTCGCGCTCTTATCCCCCTGTCGCGGTCTTCTTATCTTGGCTCGACTCGCCGACGTCAGCATCGCGCGGTCGCGTCGTCTTATCTTTCGCTTTCGCATCCTATGCGTCGGTTTTCTCGGCCTTTGGGGAGTCTCCTTCGTTTACAAACGGTTGACAAACAAAAAGCGAGAAACGCGATACTATACGCGGCATTCGTCGGCAATCGACTGCGCGAGAGAATCCATTTCCGAGAAAGAAGAAGAGGAGGAGGATTCCTCCTCTCGTACGCGAAAATGAATCGACGGTGTATCCGCGAATTCCTGCCGTGTATCTGTAAGCGCGTATTCATTCGATGCACGGTGAACAACCTCACGCATACACACACACATACACACAGCATGTACACACGATACCGCTATCAATTATTACTACTACTATTACTCTACTCTACTGCTACTATTATTACTATAATTGGTTGCTTGTCGATTCGTCTGACGCCAAGCAGCGGCCCAAACTACTATGTAACGATTTTTATTGATAACAAAGGAAGGAATAAACATTGAAGTAAAATAATTGTAATAAAAAAGAAAAAAAAAACGAAAAAAAGACGAAGTGACTCCTACATAGGTACTCGTATCACAATCTCG
>NW_021848556.1:211104-214513 GCF_003651465.1 Formica exsecta
CTCTTCCGTGGCTCAACTTCCGCGTTTCTTCATATTCTGGCACGGGATATAATAACGGCGTGCGTGTGTCCTTTTCCTCTCGGCGCCGGACTTTAACAATCGACTTTAACAATCGATTCATCATCTCTTTTCGGAGAAAAGATAAAACTAAAAAGATGAAAAAAGTTGGTACTTTACCTTCATTCGTTAAACAGCATTTCTCGGGAATTCAATAGCAATTAACTTCGCCATTCTAATACATATTCTTTTCCTTGTTCCGGACGCGCACTCGTCTTTCGAAAGGTGATGGTCCGACGAAAATTAATGAGGATAGCTCGTCCCTCGCTACCCGTAATAGCTGTGCTAATAAAGCGCTAATCATACCAATAAACGTATTTCTCCTATTGTCGTAAAGATTCTTTAGGACATGATCTGACCTTTGTTATACGAGCGAATGACAAGAGTGGTCATATTCTCACACATTTTTTTATCATCGTCGCGTTTGCTTTTTATATTGTCGAAATTCAACAACGATTCGCGTTATCCGGCGAGAGGAAAGGACCGCGGAAAGGAAGGCGCAGGAAGAAGGATACACATAGACGGGGCGAGAGAAAAGAGACTAGGGGAGAAGAAGGGTAAAAAAAAAAAAAAATAATCGAGTTACTACAGGTGCACGCCGGACAACTAGATGTAACTTTTGTAAAGCCGAAATACCGTATATATACTGGGGAGAAGAAGGGTAAAAAAAAAAAAAATAATCGAGTTACTACAGGTGCACGCCGGACAACTAGATGTAACTTTTGTAAAGCCGAAATACCGTATATATACTTTTTCTCATAAGGTTCTTTCACATCACGTCGACGACGACGAGAACGACTCACAATCGAACAAAGTAAAATTGTGTTTAAGAGAATAATAAATTTGTATAAAGTGGTGTAAAAAAGAGGAGAAAGAATTAAGGCTTTGATGTTTGCGTCTAAATTGCGAGCGCTCCAACAGCGAGCCGCTGATAATCAATACGAAATACTGATGCGACCATCGAAGCGTAATCAAGGTAAGTACGACATTTCGACTCGTTTTCTCTCTAAAAAGATTTTTCTTACAAACATTCACGCTTTGTATTCTTTATATAAAGAAATTTTCCATAATTGCTAACAAATTAGAAATATTATTATTTATAGAAAACACTAGAATATTTTTTCTTTCGATAAAATAATGATATATAATAGATACATATTATAATACATTTATATAGTAAAATAATAAGAAATGGAAAAATTTCGCGTGAAACAAATTTAATAAATATCTCCAAACTCTGTTTCCAGGCAGAAATAAATATCTTTTGACCTTTCAAAGATATAGCTTCGCTGTTATTTTATCGACGGAAATTGCGGCGGACATTTCCGCGAAAGACTGCCGCATTTCCGCGCGAAACGGTGGTTCACCGAGAGATCGTAAGTAGATCTTGGCTACGTCGTTTCCTTCCTCTTTATATAGCAATGTTACTATAAATAGTTGAAAATATCCGAGATTCGAGAACAATTTTAATTGAGAAAGATATGAAAGAGATGATCACAAAAACCGTGTAAAGAAAAAAAAAAAATAATTGTAATTTTATCGGAAATTTCTCTATCTAAAGCTTCAACATTTTGTTTGATTTTTTAAATCTCGATTTATAAAATCAATATTTTTAAATATCTTTCTATTTTGAGAGCATGTGAAGCAAGATATGAACAAATTAATCCAGTATCATTATTTTTACGTTGATACGTCGAGATCGTCCCTGAATTATCTCTCGACATGTGCATTAATTACGACCCATTGCGGTCTCATTTGCATCCAACGATGAATGTATATATATTATCGGTCATCGAAATGAATATACACAAAGTACTGAAGGAGATAAATCCGATTGTAATAAATTTATTGGCAACAATATTCGATCTGTCGTGTCGTGCGCAAATAAATACACCACCATTGGTTTTTTTAGTCTAAAAATGTCGATATATTTTCTATATCCCGTCCCCTCTCGGGACGAGAGGAGAGACGGGAGATAATAATTCCAATCAATCTCGGCTTATACAAATTCATCGGGGCAGTTATTTCGTCGATGTCAACGCCGTGATGCTGTCGGGCGCTCCGATCTCATACCGGTGTGTTTCGCGTCCGAGAGAGATTCATCTCGCGTCTTCCTCGCAGAATTTTCCCTTCTCCCCCTCCCTCGAAATAACGTAAAGCGTATCCTACGATTTTGTACTAGATCCTCGAGGAGAACCGGCGATTTGTTCCGTCCCGTTACTCCTCCACCTGTCGGTCCATCCGGACTCGGAGCAAGATCCATAATCCCGTAAGCTTCCCGACTTTACGAGACACGGACCCGCCAGAGATCCACTCTCCGAACTCATCGCTTCGCCCATTTCAGAAAGCGTCTTTCTGTCAAAAATGTCGAATATTTCGGGCATTTTTACAGTGTCTCTCTAAAAGCTTCCACTTTGGCTGTAGAACGAAAGATGGAATGAACGATGATGGGAATGTCTTTATACATATTGAATATCTCTCCCGTGTTTCCTGAAAAAAGAAAATTGGAATTTTCGCCTGACGTTCCTTTCTAAAATGTCTGATCGTTGTCGCGAGATCTCTCATTTTCTCTTCGACGGAATTTCGTTCGATAACGCTTGGCACCGGGGAGGGAAGAGAGCGCCCGATCCGACACACACGTCCGGCGTAACATTATAGTTAAACACTATTGTAGCGCGATAGATGTGCGTCGTACGTAATGTAATTTTACATAGAGTTACATCGTAATCTAAGTAATGTAGGCGAGATAAGTTACGAGAGCACGTATAATACAATATATTATATATATATATATATTTATAGACTTTTCCTTATCGCGCAAACGTGTATTCTGTATATGTACGTAATAATGCGTGTGTATGTATGTGTGTGGAATTTCAAAATTTATATAACATAACGAGGACGCGCGCGAAGGTCTCCCCAATTTGTGCGCGTGCAATTGCATCTCGATGCGATCTTCCGTGCCGCATGATACTCAGGTTTCTTCCCGGTGCGGAGACATCGGTTAGCTTCCGGGAGAGAGGGCCTTCGTTCGATGAAACTGCAATCAGCCTCGCCGAAGGATTGTCGAAGCGCAACACGATCCGAGTTGGAGTTACTTTCGCCGGGTCGCTTTGTAACATACGGATCAGGTAGTGTATCCTAAGATCCGCGCGCCGACGCCGTGATTTCGGCCCTTCGAAGGGAGAGAAATGTATTCCGCGTACACAGTGTGTAACTGATGAGAAGAAAAAAAAAAGATACCATGATTTTTAAATTCTTTCACTCCTCTATTTTTTTTTTTTTTTTTTTTCCCTTTGTTAGGCAAGGCAAGGCAATGTCAGATTTGGTTAGGCTAGGCAAGGAAATGTCA
>NW_021848556.1:217592-228551 GCF_003651465.1 Formica exsecta
TTTTTTCCCTATGACCGATAAAAGATATGGTATACAATCGTGGTTTGAATTCCATTTGCGGTTTTTATTTTCAGGTATTAATATCGAGTTTATAAATGTTACAAGACGTAACTACGTACTGTAATATACATACATACATATATATAAATTATATATAATATAAAATAAAATAATATATATTATGATATCGAGATTATATGAAGGGGAGATCGCGTCCCTTCGGGATGGTGTCGGCGCGCGGATCCTCGCGTATAAGGCATGCGGTTTGGTGCTTAGCTACTACTTCTATTTATTCCGAGCCTGTGGATTCTCTTCCTTCTCTCAAAGGATTTTGACGCGGTGATTCGGTTCACCGCGTGTCGCGTCGAGGTTCGTCTCTGCGCGAATACCCATCGATTCTATTATCTACGCTCGTGAAAAAAGACCGGGTCTCTCTCTTCGCCGCGATTCATCCCGGCGCGTTTCCGAGTTCGCTCGTTGTCTTCGTCGTGACGTGACGTGAAACAACGACGAGGATCGTGACAGTCGGTAATCTAACAATGAAAGCGAAACGACTATTTCGCGATATTAGTCATCGCATTGTGATTCGTTTGCTATCCGACAGACGTGATCTACGGGAGACTGCAATCTGCGATTCCGACACGAGGACATTTATTTATAAAAATATCAAATAGTAATGAAAACGTGTAGAGTAAAATTAATTTCAGAAATGTGCGAAATTATTTTGGAAGAAAGGGCGCATTTCATTTGGAAAATGGATTCTCTCGCGGAATCGATAGATCGCAGCTCGTATTCGAAGACGCTGCAGTCTCTCGTGGGGATCATATCTCACAATCAAACGTGATCTCGTTGATCGTGATTACGTGACCTCAATATGAGGCCGTTCGTTAAGCAGCGTCTCGCAGATGACACCGGATCTCTGCGGATGGTGGGAAAACGTGTACGCAATGCGGCGTATTTTTACGATTTTATTATGTACGACACGTTGCATTAATTGAATGCATTATCCTCTAGCTTCCTAATCTTGGCACGTGAATAAACTAGACGATATCGCGAAACCGAATTAAAACTTTAATTCAAGAATGAGACAAATCCATGCATCTATTTCGTTCTTGCATTGATTGATCTTTTAATTTCATTCTGTACCAAGATTAAGTTTTTAAAAGATCTATGAGAAAAAGATTGGAGTGTCGTTCTTTATGATTTACATGCCACATTTGAGACTTTCTATAATTTTTATCTCTATAATTATTCAGATTCTAGTATCGGTTATTTAATTAAAAAATATAAAACTTATTTAATTAATAAAAAATTTATTCAGATATAAAAATTGACCAGATTAAATTCTCACTCCTAATATCCATCCATGCTTTAGAATCGTCAAGGTTCAACTTGATCTGATCTGACCTGCGAGACGCGGCAGTGATGAGATAGACTTAATGGGAGCAGCGCGCAAAATCGTTAACGCTCCGCAGTTTACGCTTATCTAGATTACCTTTAAGACTTATCGGTAACGTCGACGGATGAACAACAAAGTTTTAGCCAACAGTTTGTACCTTGCCGTGACGGACGCTCCGTGAATGCCCATTGTCCATTGCCGATCGAGGAACCTCAACGTCGCGTACCGTTTCGAAAATTTCGCGATTAACCGAGATTTTGTCCAAAACGCACCGTCATGCAATTATAATCTTGCTTCTTTCCCTCTATTAACGGGATACAGATCGTTATCGATGACACAAGGAATAGAGAAATAAAATGAACAGTTTAGCAGCCGTCTCGTAAATCTGTTGGCGGAGTTTGACGAACTCTAGAGAGAAATGAAAAGTAGGATACATTTAATAAGATAAATTATATTTCTCAAGCGCCTCAAAAAATTTGTCTAACATTTGGCGAGTAATCGGGAATGTCAGAGAGGCAAGAGGATTAACACATTCCGCTAAAGCGAAATATCGTTTTTTGTTCGGGAAAATTTTCAATAATAATAAATATCCTATTGCCCCTGAGACTTTCTTCCTAAATTACTCTGTACATTCAAATACTGTTATCTGAAAGAAAAATGAATTTTTTTTTTTCGTTCGCATTCGATCGATATAAAAGGGAAATCAAAAATTTCCTTTTTTTTTTCATTTTTAATCATTTCAAATTTAAGCGTCGCGAGAGTATACGAAAATTCTAGAGAGATAGAAAATAATTTACAAATCTATATATAAATATATATATTACGCGCTAGGCTGAAAGGTTCGTCGACAGTTTTCTCTCCTACAGTTTCTTCGAGCTCGACACACCACGGAACAATCTTTGGCATTCGACCGATTTCCGATTGTAGTCTCTTGCCGGTCGTCTTTGTCAGATATCCGATGGGATGAACGCGATACATTGACTTAAAAACTCTATTAAATACATGCGATCGTAGTTATCATCATCATCGTCACTTCTCTCTTCGTTACATTATCAGCTATTAACTTCAATTAATTATATTATCGGTAATAATGTTAATCAATAGTATTTTATTCTTATTATCGTTAACGCGTATCTCGGGGTGTGTATATATATGTATGTGTGTGTATTGTGTGTCGCTTGTATATGTATGCGTTTGTGTAATCGTCCCATTAATAATAACGTTACAACGTATTAATGATTCTATAAACTTACAATCGTAATCAATAATAATGCGCGGTGTGATATCTCTTTCATTTTTCACTCGCGCCCGCTTCTCTCACTTTCTCTCTCTCTCTCTCTCTCTCTCTCTCTCTCTCATTCTTTCGCTCTTATACTCCTCCGTCTCGCACGCATAATAATAAAAGTTTGAGTATACTCAAATATATATACTCGAATACTCTGTATATTGAATCGTTTATTATTTTATTACTCTGTTTTCTCGTTTCTCATTTCTACAACGCGCGCGGCGTGCGTTATTTTTCGATTATAAAAGGAGAATGGTGGAAAGATTGGAACTGAAAGCACGCGATCTCGCCGATTAACGAAAACGCGATTGACGACAAAAAATATTTATCGTAGCGTTAAAAAAAAAAGAAGTATTCGATCTATTATCGTGTCAAAAATTGAAATAGCGCTACGTAAAAATGTTTATTTAAAAATCAGGCTTTTCTTCTTTTTCGAGAGAGAAACTCAGTTTATTAACAAAATTAAACAATTCCTACGTTAATGATTCTAATCAGGACAATTTAAATAGGCTCCTAATAAAAGAGATTCATATTTCATATTCTCCTCTATGAACACATTAATTATACATGTTTCCGAAAAAATCTCATACATTAAAGAAAAATTAAGATTCTTTTTTTTTTTGTCGAAATTAATGATAGCAAAAAATAATTTGTTCGAAAAAGAAGGATAATTAGACATCGCTGATGTACAACATCGTTGAGGTTCTTTAGAAAGAAAAGAAAGGAACGTGAGCGTCTCTCGACTTTCGTCGATTAGCGAGAATCACGTCCGCACGCAATTCCTCGTAAGCGCGAATCGCGAATCACTTTAGGCTTGTGATAACGCGTGGCGAGACAACTCAACGCGGCGTGACAGGCAGCGTGACGAAGACACCGTGAAGAAGCATTTCGATTTGGGACGACTCTCGCGTTCCAGCTCTCTAGACCGTGACACGTTCTCCCGCGAAAGTGACCCGACATCGCGCGAATCTCTTTGAGATGACTAATAACGTAATATCGATAAAGGCTAGTATATCGTGCGGAAGAGTTCTGGAATTTTTGAAAAATTGTCGAACAATTTCTTGTCTATATTCTCGATTAAAATGATTAATTTATTACGAAATGTAGAAAAAAAAAAGAAAAATCAACTTATGAAAGCGAAACCGAATGACACGCAAAGACTCACCCTTTTGCGGCGAACCTGAAAAATCATGTCGTTTGGTTCTCCGGCAGGATAAGACGGGAAAGGATGTCGTTTTTAATCTGTCAATGGCGATTATAAAAGTCGATTATGCCATTCTAATTTATGTACAGATATTAGATTCAGATTTCAGAAAGAGGGAGAATGATATAATTTTTGAAGAGTAATCTTTCGCGCGAGTTGTCGCTTAATAAACTCAAAGGCAAAATCATAAAGAGCATATTTTATCATTAGTAATTGGTCGATTCAGGGGTTGATTGCTAAAATAAACGCAATTAATCGGATTTGTGCGCGCGAATAGCGGCATCGTGTCGAGAGCGTGCACGCGAGAAGACAAACACCCGTTTGGAGAGGGGGAGGGATGAGGGTCGCGGTCGATACACGTGTAAATCGGGGTTACTGGACGATGCAGCAGCAGGGATTGTTCGCGAGGGTCGTCGTGGTGGCGATGCTCCGCTGTCGCTGCTGCCGCAGCTGCCTGTTCCGCTGATGGTGGCTCGTCACCCTCGCGCACCTGGGCTATTGGTTCTCCAGGGAGTAGTGGCGCGATCTCTTCCAAAAGCCCTTGAAGAAACCCTTCTTCTTGGGCGCGTCGCCGCTTTCCGCGCCTGAAACAGAAGCGTTTTCCCCCGCTTACAGAGCCAAGAGATTAACAAACTTATATTCTTCAATTATGATGTGGAATTTAATGGAGGGGATTTAAATTGTCCAAAGAATCTGCTGTTAAAAGGACATTCGATTTTGAAACACTTCGAATTTCGTGATTAATTAATGCGTTGAAAAAAAAAAAATAAAATAAAAAAAGACTGATTATCGGATATTTACCGGGACAGACGTGTACGAGATAGAAATGGCTGATATTAGAAGCGGCGAGCGAGCGGATTCCATCACTCGATGGTTCATCGATCGATCCGTTCGCGTTGCAGCCGGCGAGAAGCACGTCCGCTTCAAAGCACTTTGCATCGCGGTTTCGTTACCGTTGCCGGACACGCCAGGGAACACAGTGTCTTACACGACTGACGATCAATTCGTTGACGCGTCAGTTATCGCGAACGAAAGTCGTGTGGAGACATCACATCAACTTTAGACATCGCGACGCGCGCGATATTTCGTATTGATTTTTGCATATTGTATTTTATCGACCATGTATTCCCATTTTCTCATCGCAGCATTAATAATTAATCTCATTAATTTTTAATAATTATATTTGAAATGAAAAACAACAAATATAGAGAGAGAATCAAGGAGGAAGATTAAATAGAATATGAAGTAATGAATTATTAATATAGGAGAAAAATTAATCTCTGAGATATCGCGAATCTATAATACGTATCGGAATTTGTTGCGAACCATCTTTCGATGGTACGAAATTAATATGCGACAATCGTAATGACAAGACTCCGAGGAGAGTCTCTCGGCGCCATCTCTCGAGATCGTAATCAGCCGAGCGAATAAAACGGTAGCATGATTATATCGTGAGAATCGATACGCGTGCCCGAAGTCACCGAGGCTGCTCATTAACAAGGAGACAAAGGACTTAGCAGAGGGGGCGATCCATTTCCATCTCCGATTCTATCGGATCTCAAAGATCCGAAAATGTAACCCGCGAATGAAAATCGATCTACCCTCCCATCTGTCTCTCTGATAATCGATCGTGTAAAGGCGAATGTATATGTATATAGTTTGCCTCTTCGAAGCCGATCCATCTGATTCTTAACGAACTATATTGCAATGGACGAATCCCGAATCTTTTTCGTTTGTGTCACAGAGCGGTAATTAATTGCCTCTCTGTAAAGAGGGAAGAACAACAAATGCATGCAGTCGTAATCGATATAGCACTCTAGCTTTATCGATTTCAAGTCACTCGAGTATGTCGTCTCCTAAAAGCAAGGTCAAAAAAACATCATTCACATCCTCGCGCCGAGAACGACGTCGAGATAAATCGATGCCGTCATGTACGCGCCATGAGATATTTCGCGATATACGTCACCGGATAGAGAATTTCTTAAATCGATTTACAAGAGAACATTTATTGCAATGTATTTCGTAAGAAGAATAACAATGATAGCAATGGATTTATTTATTTATTTATTTATCTGTATCGCAAATCGATCTTTTTAAACGATTATTTCAAGGATTTGAACAGTATGTTATGCGAGGAAGAAAAGAAAAACAGTAGAGATGCTTTATTTTATTATTCATTCAAACAGATCCCTCCCGAGGTCTATTTTTATTGTTCAATGTAACAGTAACGTCATACTTTGCGGTTTCTTTAATATTTCAAAACGCGTGCTTTGCCATATCTGGAAAGATATGGATTCTGTACATCGCACCGCAGAATAAAATTGCTCAAAAAAACTCCAATTAGCAAAATGTAAAAAAATCCGAATTGTAAATAGCGGCAAGATGCGCGTCTTTCTCGCGGTCGTGATTCGCGGTTGCAGTGCGATTGCAGTTATCGTGTGCCGTGTGCATCGCAAAGACGCCACGTAACTCGATATCGCATACAGACACGCCATGCTTTCACGTATTTCAACTGCGAACCGCGCCATATGTTAAGCAGTCAAGAAGATCCTGAGATAATCCACTCGTCGGTCACATAACAATGGCCGTCAGATTAAGAGGATCTACGTCGTTATCAATGCGACGTCTGTTATCGGTTCTTCTCCTCTCTTCTCCTATGCGTTTTGTGAAATTTTATCAACGTTCTTGAGAAATCGACACTTTCTTATATTATTAAGAATTTCTCAGTTAATCGATTCAAATATATTTCTCTATTCGATATTATCTTTGTCAAATTCCCGTCTAGTTCACCGAAGAAAAAATCTCGCGATACAATTATTCGAGACATCGTGTGACGATTACAGTTATATACACGCACGCACACACACATTTTCCCCGGTGATACGCATCGAAATCGCATATGTAACTCGTTCGTCCTCTGTGGAGGAACACGCAGCACGCAGGCCGACTACGTGTCTTCGATTGGCCATGACTTTGAGCGGCGCCATAGCGTGTCAAGGTAACGTCCGTGCATAGACCTAGACGTGCCGGCTGCTCGATCCGCGTGTTAATTGCGTGGATTTGATCGGCACAGGTCTCGCTCACTAATAATAAGATATCTAAGCAACCCATACTTTCGGATTTAAATATGTTAACGCGAAAGAATATAATAGTGAAGGCACAGATTAAGATGTTATAAGGTAGATATTTTTAAGGCAGATTAAGACGTCTTTAACAATAATTTCTATCCGAATAAAAGATACATTTATTGTTAGTTTCAACCGAGAAAATATCGATGTCTTTATGGTAATGTTGGAAAAATGACAAATCGAAAAAAAAAAAAAATTGTTATACTTGTCATGTTTGACAGTCGTGTAAATTTCTTCTTTGAAATATTTTTCTACGTTTTGATTAAAGAAAATTTAGATGTCTCGTTTTTACTAGGTATGTAAGACCGCAGAAAACCGTGGGAAAACAAAATTGAGCTCACTCAAAAAAGTGGTATTGCAACTACAGCAAAAATTTTCTGGGTGCGCAAAATTAACCGAGGTACATAAATGATTAGCAAATACTGTGATATCGCATATGTTTCGCATTTAATCAATCTAAGTGACAGAGACAGAATTTATATCTGAACTGTTTGTGAAATTTAGAAAGAATGTTTTTCTGTGGCGCCTATCCATGTTAAGGCCAATCATACTTGTTATAAAGTTTGGCTGTGGTACACAGAAAAAATTAGCGGCAAGAAACAAATGAATATATAATCCTCACATCTAACATATTTGTATAACGCGCCCAATCTATCTAGCTCTTTTAAACAATTGCTCTCAATTTTTCGATGCTGCAGTTATAATTGGCAGTTATATTTCTCACAAAGATCGTTCTAGCTGTAGTATCGAAACTCATATTTATCCAATGCAGTGATTAACATTTGGCAATGGGACTTAAATTTTCTAGAAGATATTATTAGAATATTGCTGCTATAAATTCTATATGTAACAGACAATATTCTAACAGATACAAAAAATAGCGATAAATTTTTGTTGTGACACCTAGAAATCTACCTATATCAGCAAGACATTTTTTTGAGTGCTGTTCTTACAAGACGGCGAAACGTCACCCTCGCTTCGCGACAATCCACGAATCAATACTTTTCCACAGTTGTGGCAGGAAATTAGACAGACGTCATGTCACCGAGACTTTCTACATACATATATACATTCACGCGCGTGTTCTGCATCGAAAGCTATTGATATAATTGGTAAAACACATTGATTCTTCATTGCATTCGTGATTGATCGTGATTTCGCAAACGCGAATCTTCGCAATGTTTGATTTCACTAACGCGACGGAATTTGCGCGAGCTTAGCGTTAAATCCAAGGTACTAAGAGACTTCCTCGACAGCCTTGTCTGTCTTACGCGAAGATCACGTATAACGTTATCTCGGGATGAAAATCAGATAATCACGTTTGACACGGAAATTTCTTGAAGTGTGCGTTTTTCCATTTGAATATTCCGGAAGTTGAGACTGTGATTGACCCGCGATCGAGGTCATAAAGGGTCATATCGAGAAGCAGAAAGAGAGAAAGAGAGAGAGAATATCTGCATGTGTGTATGTGACGTGATAGCACGGTGAGGCCAATGAACGGCCGAGGGATGAAAGGAAGGAAGGAAGGAAGATGGCCCGCCGTGGAGGAGAGCCGGTGCGTGCGATCAATACCGATAGTGTATACCTATAGGACGTGGAGACGCAGACTCTCTTGGGTGTGTCCGATCTCCCGCGCGCAGTATCCCGGCGTTTATGTCGTGTGCGTGCGCTCTCTCTCTCTCTCTCTCTCTCTTTTTATCCTGTACCTGTCTCAACCGATCGGTCGCTTTTCCTTGCCAATGGTCGATTCCTTCGAAGGGACATCGAACCTCGGGGTTCATTAAACCCTCGATGGGTAAAGTCTGGTGCTTCACCTACTCGTAAAGTCATTCTCGCGTGGCCGTCAGCTGATGGAGCAGCGGGAAGATTCTCGAGATTCCATTTTAAATTACGAGGCTATATTACAGTGTTGAGATTGAAAAAAGGAGGATATAAATCTCGATATTCCATATTTCGATTTCGAGAAGAAATTTAATTATTAATTTTAGACCTTGAACTATATAAGTTGTAATTATAATTGCCGCCCCATCCTCTCTTCCCATCCCTGACAAACTTATAAAAAACGATATAAAGTAGAAGTCTGTCGATTCTCTTTACTCAAGATATAATATAGCGAAGCGAAAACTTTAAAAACGATTTTCGGATTTGAATCAGTCAGGATTATCAGCAGCGATTATTGCTGAACATGACGTATTTTTTTTTTTTTTCTAAATCTACTCCGTTTCTAGTTTCTAATTTTTTAATTTTTCTAAATATTTTAGAGGGAATTATTTTTTAAATATTTTAAAATATTTTTGTAATTTAGCGAAATTTTACCTAAAATTATATTTTCGTGACAATGATCGTCTAATCCTTGCAAATATCTAGTCGCACAGATATATGCAGGATGAATTTGCTATTATTGGACACGATCCAAGTCGGTCAAGCTATTAATATTATCTTACTTGAAAATCCTAGCGTTCATGCACCGTCCAAGCGTAACGGACGGAATAAACAAAAAAATCTCAAGTTTTTAAAAAGTACAGTCATCGAATTTCAAGTTGACAGAGACTTGAAAATTCGCATCGAATTATAATCCGTGCATATAAATTAACCGTAAATTTGGTCGAGTTATCGCGGTTTATCGACGATAAGATATGTCAAGTATAAAGGAAATACATTAACTCCCTTTATCGGCTCTTATCGGCTCTGTTGAGAGTTAATATATTCACGACAGAAAAACTATTTTTTCTTCAATAAAATAATTACTAAATAACGGATAGGTACGACATTTAAGCAACGTGCTTAAAACCGGCAACTTAACTCGAGCGAGTGATCTTAGGAATGTCTCCAAAGATGCACGGACATGTAACTCCATGCACGTTAAAAAGCAGGCCTTCCTTCTCAGTAAGCACCCGTTTCCAAAAATAACTGGCGAATATTAATAGACGCGTTAGATTCACTCGATGGAGAAGACGGAGGGGCAAACACGCAAGAGAGGACCGCGATATTTTGGAACCCACAATCCTATAGTCGTCCCGTGCCGCGATGCGCACTAAATTCGGTTACGAACGGAATATAAGAAAGTATACGATTATATCAACCGATAAACCGAGAGAAAGAGAGGGGAAGCATCTTCTCTTCTTCATGTTCTATAATATAATTAAAATTGGATATGGACTGCAAAATACACATTTTTATCTTTTATGCATTTGTCTGTACCAAGTCTTGAAAAATGTGCTACGTAATTTTTTAATTATGAAATATATCCTTCTTTTGAATTTTTTGAATAATTAGAATTATAATAAAATATTATTTTCGCTAAATAAAGAGAAGTTACGAATTAATTTTTTGAATTTCTATTAGATTATAACTATAAAAAATAAAATTATTCTTCTCTTGTATTTTTTTTTTGTTAAACTGTTCTATATATGCGATATCTCTCTTTCTCTTTCTTTTTCTTGAAACGGAAAATACTGTTCCTTGCTAATATGCTATATGTGGAGCGATACGCATGCTAGACTTAAGTCATGCGACGATGCTGTTAATAGCGTCACGGAGCCGATCTTCTCTCGGCATATCGTCGTCGTCATCGGGCGACGATCGTCTTTGTGTTTCATACGAGACGAGTCATTAGAATGATCGCGGCTGTCAAGTTCGCGGCTCGACACATTGTTTCTACGGGCGACGCTGTGGGATTTCATTTCCAGGGGGCTGACATATACGCTCCCGGGCTATTTTCGAGTCGGGCTCCACCGTCGAAAAGAGAGAAAGGAAGCCGGCGAGTAAGAAGCAGCCGAAATATTGCCCACACGAGGATCCGCGACCGAAATAAAACGGAGGGAGAACTCATTTTCTCGCGCGCGACGCGCTGCACGTCTCGCTGCCATCCTCTCTCTTTGACCTCTTAACAAACACACCGGTGTATCTTGCAAGTAAACTGTTCGTTTCGAGGAAAGGGAAA